>NC_045547.1:1352500-1405696 GCF_009769535.1 Thamnophis elegans
CTCCTTGCACCAAACAGCAAGTTTCACTTTCAGTTTCTCCCAATCATCAGCTGTTTCAGGCTGCAGGGATAATTATAGCCTATGGCAGCTTCCGCAAGCCCCCGTTTGCTGCCTCTGCCTCCCAGCAATTTGCTCCTTGCACCAAACAGCAAGTTTCACTTTCAGTTTCTCCCAATCATCAGCTGTTTCAGGCTGCAGGGATAATTATAGCCTATTGCAGCTTCCGCGAGCCCCCGTTTGCTGCAAGGAGGAAAATTGCTGGGAGGCAGAGGCCAAAGGGTGGGGGACAGTGGGTGGGTGGGGTACATTCAGTCAGGGGTGGGTTTCAGGCGGTTCGCGGCGGTCCCCGCGAACCGGTTGGTCGGCGAACCTGGAAGTAAGTAACTTCCGGGAACGCCGAAGGATCCACCCGCCCGCCCGCGTTCCTTACCCGGTTTTGATGAGTTCTGCACTTCCACGCATGCGCAGAACGCATACAGCGCCTGCGCGATCCTCCAGGAGCAGAAACCCACCCCTGCATTCAGTGTACAAGACGCCCTCAAATTTTCACTCTCTTTTAGGGGAGAAAAGGGTGCGTCTTATACTCCAAAAAATACAGTAGGTAACATCATCAGTCCAAGGGGGGGTTTATTGAATGGGTGGGAAGGAGCTGAGGAGAAGGATTGCGGGGGGTTTGATGCTCTTTGAGCTTGGTGGTTTTCTTGCAGACATTTCATGACCCAACTAGGGAACATCATCAGTGTGAAGGAGTGTGTGCTTTGCCACTCACACTGACAGTGTGACCTAATCTGGGTCATGAAACAGCCGCAAAAAAACCCAACCACCAAGAAACCCTCTGGTTCGTATCTTAGCTAACTTTGATTAATTTTAATATTTAACATTTAACAATGTTTTAAATTGTCATTTTTATATGGCCGTAAGCTGCCTAGAGTCTCCTCTTGATAGTGAGATGGGCGGTGTATAAAGTCAGCCAATAAGTAAATAAAGTAAGTCAGGCGAAAGCTCAGTGGAGGAATTGAAAGAAGAGAATCGGTCGCCAAATGCTAAGGACTCTCGTGTCCTCCAAGATGAAGAAAAGCAGAACTTCTGCCTTTCTCAAAATAAATACATAAATCAGAGACACAAAAGTTCTCTGAAAAAGAGGAAGGGCCTCACTTCCTCAGTTTTTGCAGGACAGAAGAAGGAAGCGACATAAATTGTGGGTCACGGGATTCCATTCATGCTGAGCTGAAGAACCTGATGGTCAAGTTGGAGAACAGCCTGGTCTCTCGGGAGGAAACCCATCAGGTCCTCCAACCTAATGCCTTCTGGGTTGGATTGCAAATCCCATGCTGTTTGAGGAAGATGGGTGTTGTCATCCAATGACTCTGGACAGGGCAGGGCAGGATAAAGTCTTGTGCAAGGTTCTGAGCTGTGAGACTTCAAATGTGTGGAGCAGGATGGAGAGCAAGCACTTCTGAAGTTCTTCTTTCTCCTTCTAATGGTTTCTGGTCACCCAAATTCAGAGGACTGAAGTGGGGAACTGTGCCCCAAAATAACACTTTCCATTTGTTGACATGACCTCCATTGCTCAAAGTCAAGAAAGTCGCTAGTCCTTCCTTAGTGTTTCTCAATTTTTGTAGCGTGAAGATGGGTGGACTTCAACGCCCAGAATTCCTCAGCTGCCTGGGGAATTCTGGGGATTGAAGTCCATCCATCTTCAAGCTACCAAGATTGAGAAACACTTCTCTTAGTCTCCTCAGCCCAAACTCCCACTAGTAGTTCTGTCTTTCTCTGTGGTGGGCCTCCAAGAGTCTTGGCCAACATTTGGGTGAGGACACCACTTCCTTTTCCTGTGAGAAGCAGACACTGCTATGGTAACCCTCAAGAGAAGAAGTCCAACTAGAACCTCAGTCCAACTGCCCACCCTTCTTCCAACATGGGTGAGACACTAAGGCCCTCTTTTCAATGTGACGTTGGGCTCCATTATGGTCATACCTTGAGGACTGGGACCAAGGGTTTTGGGGGAGGGTCACAAGAAGTGGTGGGATTCAAATAATTTAACAACCAGTTCTCTGTCTTAATGACCAGCTGGGTAGGTGGGGCTTGTTGGTCATGTGACTGTGTGGGTGTGGCCAACTTAACATCACTCAGGTCGATGGGCGCTTCACCTGAGCTGTTACAATGGAATCAGGGTTAACGGGAGAGGCAGTTTCTGTAAGCAGGGCAACAAAGAACAGGCTAGAAACAACACCAGAATGTTTCCTTCCTGCCTTCCTTACAGGATTAGCCCTGCAAAATGGGGAAAAAACAAAAGGAGATTTTTTTTCCCCAAAAAATCCAGTTCTCTGAACTGCTTAGAAAGTTAACAACCGGTTCTCCCAAATAGGTGCGAACCGGCTGAATCCCACCACTGGTCACAGGCCTTATTTTTGGCGCAGCAGAAGTTGAGGTCCAGATGAAAGGGAAGGCGGGGTGAAGAAGCTACTCACTTGATGTGTTCTGCACGGCCGGAGCCTTCAATAGTCTTAGCGCCCCACCGCTGCTCCTTCTCCGAAATGTCATTCTGCCAACGAGAGGAGATAAGACCTCTTATACCTGGTGGGACTCAATTGCAATAGCAGTTAGACTTATATACCACTTCATAGGGCTTTCAGCCCTCTCTAAGCGGTTTACAGAGTCAGCATATCGCCCCCAACAACAATCCGGGTCCTCATTTTACCCACCTCGGAAGGATGGAAGGCTGAGTCAACCCTGAGCCGGTGAGATTTGAACCGCTGAACTGCAGATAACAATCAGCTGAAGTGGCCTGCAGTACAGCACTCTAACCACTGCACCGCCTCGGCCACCTCAGGAGAGGGCCTCCCGGGGCCCATCTGTGGAACATCATCTCCCCAAGATCAGGTCTCCTCCATCTCCACCAACCTTCCGGAAGTCCTTTAAAAAACGGGCTATGCCTGCAGCCTCAGGGATCCCCGGGAACCGAAGAAATGCTAAGATGGCTACAATTGCACATAACAGCAAAAGCTTCTCGCTTAGCCTTTTAAATTTATATTGTTTATTGTTACGGTACGGTTTTTAAAGTCTGAATTTTATGGCACACCAGAGTCACATATGTGAGATCGGTGGCTATATAAAAGTGATACAGGAAGAAGTAGGGTTGTTGTAAAATAAGATGGGTGTATGGGATGGTAAGAAAGCAATCTCTTTTTTTTTTAATTAGTAAAAGAAAAATACAACAATCAATAACTTGTAAAAGACAATACAACATCCACCACTGTTTTGCTTTACATTTGACTACATTTCGAGATATTCCCATAATATCAAAGTCATTCTAGACATCAAAGGTTAGGTATCTTCTTCCCTCCCTCCCTCTTTCCTTCCCTCGTTTCTTCTTTTCCACTCCCCTTTCTTCCCTCCCCCCTTGCCTCCTTCCCTCCTTCCTTCCCTCCTTTCTTTTCTCCTTTTCTCCTTTCCTTCCCCCTCCCTTTCCTCTCTCCATCCCCCCCTCCTTCTCACATACCTTCCCTCCTTCCTTTCCTCCTTCCCTCCTTCCTCAATTATAGCAATCTCAATTATATTGTCAATTGTAGGGGAGAAAAATTGTTACAAACACATATTATTAACAACAGTTATGAGATTATATAATTGTGAATGTATATATGAGAAATAAAATTTATTTAAATAAAAAAAAAATTTTAAAAAGTGATACAGGTAGTCCCTGACGTACGGCCACAGTTGAGCCCGTTGCTAAGTGAGACAGCTGTTCAGTGAATTTTGCCCCATCTTATGACCTTCCTTGTCCTGGTTGTTAAGTGAATCACTGCCCTTGTTAACATAGGAACATGGACGTTAGGTGAACCTGGCTTCCCCATTGACTTCGCTCGTCAGAAGGCCGCAAGAGGCGATCACATGACTCCGGGGCGTGGGAAACCACCGTAAATGTGCGTCAGTTGCCACAGTTGTTAAGTAAATCACTGCAGTTGTTAAGTCGTTAACTTCCCCGTTGACTTTCCTTGTCAGAAGGTCGTAAAAGGGGGATCACGTAACCCGTGGACACTGCAACTGTCATAAGTACATGCCAGTTGCCAAGAATTTTGATCATGTGACCACAGCGAGGCTGCAACGGTCATAAGTGTGAAAATGGACACAAGTCAGTTTTTTTCGGCCCAAACGGTCACTAAACAAATGGTTGTAAGTCAAGGACTACCTGTGATAAATGAATGAATGAATGAATGAATGAATGAATGAAGGAAGGAAGGAAGGAAGGAAGGAGTGAATGAATGAATGAAGGAAGGAAGGAAGGAAGGAAGGAAGGAAAGAAGGAAGGAATGAAGGAATGAAGGAAGGAAGGAAGGAGTGAATGAAGGAAGGAAGGAGTGAATGAATGAATGAAGGAAGGAAGGAAGGAAGGAAAGAAGGAAGAAATAAAGGAAGGAAGGAAGGAAGGAATGAATGAAGGAAGGAAGGAAGGAAGGAAGGAAGGAATGAAGGAATGAAGGAATGAAGGAATGAAGGAATAAGCAACCTTTGTAAATTTTCTCCTCTCTCTTTTTTTGGCCCTTCTCTCTACTGGGGAAGGAGGGATGAAGGGGGGATGTTTCAGGGGTCTCCACAGGGCTAAGCACTTATGGAGACCCCTGAACGAAGAGTTTTCCCTGCACTGTCGCGATTCACACCTCGGTTTCTTTGAACTGTGCCAGGGGTGGGTGCCTGCCGGCATTACTACAGGTTCAGCACACAAAACATTTTGCACACCACGCGCGGGCGCATTGCACCTTAGAAAAGGAAAATAAATTGCATTTTTCCCGTGAAGATTCTTCTGCGCATGTGCAGAACAGAAAATCAAGAGTTGTAAGTAAGTAAGTTTAATTTTATTTATAGGCCGCCCAATCCCGAAGGACTCCGGGCAGCTTACAGAGGGCGGTCCCGAGCGTAGAGCCGGTTCGGGCGCGTGTCTTACTACCTACTCAGGCGAACCCACCTCTGAACCGCAGCCTTATGAGGCCAGCCTTTCTGCCCCCCCCCCTCAGGTGCAGCTGTGCCCATCCCTGTGGGAGCCAGGCAGAGCCCCATGGGTCCTGAAGATCCACCAGCAGAGGACGTACCACAAAATCCGGGTCGGTGTCCCAATCGTCTCCCTGGGCCTCCACCTTTGCAGACACGTTGTGGCCCGCCACAGATTTCCACATCTGGCAGGAGAGAATTAAATTGAATTGAATTTATTATATTTCTATGCCGCCCTTTTCCCCGAAGGGGACTCAGGGCGGCTCACAACCCAAGTCAAGGGGGAAGGGTACAAATAAGGAATAAAAAGACAGACAAAACAATACCATAGTTTAAAAGCACACAACAATCATACCATTCGAGGGGGGGACAAGACTCATCAGCCCCAGGCCTGTCGGAATAGCCAGGTTTTAAGGGCTTTGCGGAAGGCCTGGAGGGTGGTGAGGGTTCGAATCTCCACGGGGAGTTCGTTCCAAATGCCCCACTGGTCACAGCCGACAAGTGGTGTTCGAAAGTCAGCTGTGGGTCCAGGAGGACTCCCAAATTTCGAACCCTGTCTGAGGGGCGTACTGTTTGACCCCCCCAGCCTGAGAGATGGAAAACTTGGCCAATTAGTGGGAGGGAAACACACCAGCCACTCGGTCTTATCCGGATTGAGTGCAAGCTTGTTAAGAGAGTCAAAGAGCCACGTTGGCCCGCATGGGTGACTATTCCTTCTGTGAAAAGGATGCTTTAGCAACGTCTTTGCCAGAAACGGGCATTTATTTCCAGCGCCTGGCAAAAAACAGGAACGCCTCATGGCAAACAGTGGGTTCGCTTAACGACCACAATGTTTGCTTTAAGGCAGTGTTTCTCAACCTTGGGGGATTCTGGGAGTTGAGGTCCACAGGACTTAAAGTCCCCAAGGTTGAGAAACACTGCTTTAAGGACTGCCATCCAAAAAAAGGGGGGAGAGAGAGTGTACAATGGGGCACAGTCGTGTGGTCCCCCACTTTGCCTTTGACAAAGGTTTGATGACGGTCACAAGATGAGGACCACTTGTACCCTTGCAGTGCTGCATTAGGGGGGGTGGACCTGAGCAACGGGCCTCTTGCTAAGCGAGATGGGTGTCCCGTCAATCAATCAATCAAATAAACGAATAAATAAAGGCTGCACAGCCACAGCCAGACTGGAGTCTCCCCCGTCCTGTTTAGAATAGAATAGAACGACAGAGTTGGAAGGGATCTTGGAGGTCTTCTAGTCCAACCCCCTGCCTGTTGGGGGAAGCCATTCGTGTCCTTTTTCTGCACCACCAATGTTCTCCATTGCGCCACTTCTTAAGAACAGATTGGAAAACAATTTGGAGTGGCGCAGGGTTTCCTGTTTGAGCAGGGGGTTGGACTAGAAGGCCTCCCAGGACCCTTCCAACTCTGTTATCCTGTAATTCTGTAAGGGTCTCCTGGTCCCTTCCCGGAAATAATGCCGTCTGACGGGAGCTGTTTTTATAAGATGGCACAGGGTGGGCCTTCTCCGGGTGCCGTCAGCCAGACAATGTCGGCTGGCAACTACCTGGGGGAGGGCCTTCTCTGTAGCTGCTCCGACCCTATGGAACGAACTACCCCCAGAGATCCGGACCCTACCCACTCTCATGGCCTTCCAAAAGGCTATTAAAACCTGGCTATTCCGGCAGGCCCCGGGCTGTTGACCTCTTGATTGAGGTCCAGCCCCAATTAGACTGGGTGTATGATATGGCTTTTTTAATCTATGTTTCTGTATTTTTAACTTTTCTATTTTTTAAATGTATTTATTGTAAGCCGCACGGAGTCCTTCGGGATTGGGCAGCCTATAAATTCATTCAATTCAATTCAATCTTAACCAGGCCCTCCCCCACAGACCACCCCCTAAAATCCAGCAGGCCCTCACCCCCTTCCCCCTTGCCTTCCATGGGGCTTTCCCCCCATGCGCTGAGAGAAGGTTAGATAAACCGTGCATCGGAACCGATTTGGCACCAAGTTGTTTGCTTTTCCTGTGTTTAGTTCTATAGTTTTATTATGGTTTTATAAGTTGTTTTAACTTTTAATGGGGAGCTCCCCAGGACCAGCGAGAAGATGGGTGGCTCAATGAATGCTTTGAATCGTTTTTTTAAAAGATAAATAAAAGGAGACTCTCTCCTGCTTTAAACCGGAGAGAGAGAGAGAAAAGAAATTCTGAAATGTTGTTCAACAACGCACCTTTCTCCTTCCTGGGCTGTTGGGTCCCTTGCACTGGGGGTGGGGGGGGGCTCTCTTTGGGGTTTGAACCCCTTCCTTCAACTGTGGTGCAGGTGAGAGATGGAAACGCAGCTCAGCATCCTACAGTCAGCCGGATGAAGAGTCAAACGGAAACCATCGTTCTGTGGCAAGCCTTGCGCGGCGCATGCAGCGCTTTGGCTGAGATCTCTGTGGGTTCATGCGCCAATTCAGCTTTCTCTGTGGTGACTCGGGGCCAGAAGAAGTGGAAGCTGGTATCCAAAGCCCCTCCTCTCCAAGGACAGGTTGGGGAGGGGGGCTTTTCCGTGCCAAAAGAAAACCAACTGGGTGCATAACCCAGGAATGAGACCTTGAGCATTAAGGAGCATTAAGGAGAAACTTCCTAACAGTGGGGACAATTAACCAGCGGAACGACTTGTCACCAGAAGCCGTGGGTATCCATCCCTGGAGATTTTTAAAGAAGAGACTGGACAGCTTCTTGTCTGAAATGGTACAAAGTCTCCTGCTTGAGCAGGGGGCTGGACTAGAAGACCTCCAAGGTCCCTTCCAACTTTGTTATTCTGTTATGCTGTTATCCTTCCTTTCTCCCTCCCTCCCTCCCCCCTCCCTTCCTTCTCCATCACTGGAGGTTTTCAAGAAGAGACTGGACAGCCATTTGTCCAGAATGGTGTAGGGTCTCCTGCTTGAGCAAGGGGTTGGACTAGAAGACCTCAGAGGTCCCTTCCAACTCTGCCCTGTATTCTGAACACATCCAGATGTCGACTTGGCCCTCACCTCTACACCAACAGCCCCACTGCAGACACCAACAAGATGCCTTCACACAGGGTCTTTGTACCATCATTTTCAAGCAATGTCACGCTGGATTCTACTCAAGCCCACCCACCCAGATTTTGGTTGAAAAGAATCAAGGGATACAAGGTTGATCTCCGGAACCATAATGAGCGCCTGGGGCTTCGAGCGACCCAGACACAAGGCTAGAAAGTGGGAGAGCAGTGAGTTCAAGTCCCGCATTAGCCATGAAAGCTGACTGGATGACCTGGGGCCAGGGTCTCTCTCTCTCAGCCCGGTCCACTTCACAGGATTGTTGGGTTTTTTTTGGGGGGGGGGACAGGAAGAGGACGGCGTGTTTGCTGTTCCTTGTGTAGTTTGTAAACATAATTGAAATGGTGGGATACAAATAAATGAACAAACGAATAAAATAAACTCCCCACCAGCCTCACAGCTCTGCAAGAAGCTTCCTGCAGCTTTTAAAGAATTTGAAAGTTTGCAGGAAACGCTGGTGAAAAAAAATCGGAGGCCCGACTTCCGCCAGAAGACCCTCCCTGCCCTCCCTCAGCCCTTGCGGGGGTCTCTTTTCTGGGAACCTCAGCTGGCCTCCCCATCTCAAAGGGGTCCTTTTTTTTATCCCTCCCACCTGGCTCCGGTTTCTGCCCTGTGGAAACCCAGAAGCCCATCGAAGGGTACGAGGGGGCAGCAATTGCAGCTGTCGGGTGTCCATCTTTGCAGGCACATTGTGGCCCAGCATGGCTTTCCACATCTGGGGGAAGAGGGAGAAGAGAGGAGAGGGAGGGAGGGAGGGAGAGAGACTAAAGAAGGAAGGAAGGAAAAAAGGAAGAAGGAAGGAAAGAGAGAGAGAGACGAAAGAAAAAGAAAGAAAGAGGGAGGGAGGGAGGGAAGGGGAGAGAGGAAGCAAAGAAAGAGAGAGAGAAAAAGAGAGAGAAGGAAGGCAGGCAGGCAGGATGGAAGGGAGGGAGGAAGCTCAGAACATCTGGAGATCAAAAGCCCAGGAGCCAAGGGAGGGGGTCCCTGTCAGTCCCTTTGGCCCCCTGAGCTCAATCAACCCATGGAACAGAAGTTGCCTTCAGAAGCTGCAGGAGCTTCATCCCTGGAGGCTTTCAAGAGACTGGATTGACCTCTATCAGAAACGGTGTTGGGTCTCCTGCTTGGGCAGGACTAGATGACCTCCAAGGTCCCTTCCGACTCTGGCAAATCTGCTCCCCCGTGGCTGCCTCTTCCCACTGCCCAAGAGGACCCCAATTGCTCCCACCCTCTTGACAGCTGGGAGCAACCCTCCCCATGATCCCACCAGCTCCAGGGATGGGAAAGGTCCACGGGGCGTTTTGGAGCAAGCAAGGTTGACTTTCCATCCCCACCCAGAGATGCTCCGCTCACCCATGATCCCCCAGCAGCCCCCCATGCGCTGCGCATTCAAGCCTCCCTACCTTGCCCGGAGCCTCCGTTCCACTTCTGGCAGCGCCTCTGCGCGGCTTCCTCTCCTCCCCCCACCCACCACACTGGTTTCACTTGCAAAGCCCAGTTCCTGTCTGAAGTTCACCAAATAGGGAAGGTGGTTCTTCTTCTTCTTCCTGGACCCGTCAGAGCAGAAGACGACCAATGGCCTGTGGGGGAAGGGAGGGAGCCCAGCTGTGCCCATGGGTGGAGGTCTGAGCCCACTCGAGGGGTGGGGAGCGGGGGAAGTCCCTGCACGCACCCAAAGAGGCCACAGGGCAGGAGGGTTGCAATTGTTACTCTACTATGGGATCTCTCGTTTGAAAATAGCAATAGCAATAGCAGTTAGACTTATATACCGCTTCATAGGGCTTTCAGCCCTCTCTAAGCGGTTTACAGAGTCAGCATATCGCCCCCAACAACAATCCAGGTCCTCATTTCACCCACCTCGGAAGGACGGAAGGCTGAGTCAACCTTGAGCCAGTGAGATTTGAACAGCCGAACTGCAGATAACAGTCAGCTGAAGTGGCCTGCAGTACTGCACCCTAACCACTGCACCACCTCAGCTCCTAGGGGTTGGACTAGAAGACCTCCAAGGCCCCTTCCAACTCGTGCTACGCTGTTAAAGGCTCAAGGTGGGCACCGCCAGGGCATCCCCTTGCAAACACATAAAAAGGTTGTCTGAGCACACGCAGAGGGCATCCTTCAGGGCTACTGGCCCTTCGAACATCTGGTAGGAAAGAAAAATGCCACCGTAAGCCCCCCCCCCCCTCCAGAGTGGCTCAGTAATGAGGAGGAATGGCACATGTGCATTGAATGAATAAACAGGAAGTGCACTCTGCACATGTTCGGAAGCAAACCGAAGAGGAAATGTTTTGATGGGAAAAATAATAATAATAATTAGGAAGCACACCAAGGAACGCCAAAACATCTTCTGCTTACAATGTGCTTCTTCACAGCCAATGTGCTTACTTGCATGGGGAAGGGGTGGCTAACCTTTTTGTCGTCATGTGACACCCCCTCCATGCGCCCTGGTGCCTGCACATGTACGCATGATCCCCCCCATAAGCTCCCCCTCCCCCCAGCACATGCATGTGACTCCCGCAGCCCGTTTTTGGCGTGGCAGGCCTCCCTGAAGCCTCCTGGGAACAAAAATGGGGCACGGTGGGAACATGCTGCACTCCCCCCCATGCATATGTGCATTACCCCACCCCCACCCATGTGCATGCACATGCATCTCCTGCATGCACCCCACCCCCACCCCCCCACACACACATGCGCGACAGACCTGAAAATCAGCTGGCCGGAGGGAGGCATGTGCGCATACACGGTGGAGCTGAGCTGGGGCAACAGCTCACATGCCCACAGAGAGGGGCACGAATGGCATAGGTTGGCCATCCCATGCGTAGGGCTTGCCTGCAGGTGTTACCTGTCCCACAGGTGAAAAAGTCTCCCCTCCACAACACAGTCAGCTCATTCCCAACATTGCTTCAAGCCACCCAAAATGTGTTTTTTTTAAAACACCCTTAAATCAGGTATCCATGCTCAGCCGCTTTAAGACCTGTGGATGTCAACTCCCAGAATTCCCCAGCGGGGGAACTCTGGGAGTTGAAGTCCACAGGTCTTAAAGCGGCCAAGCTTCGGCACACATGGACGTACACACACAAACACACACACACACACCCTCCTGCATGCACACACACACACACACACACACATCCTCCTGCTTTAAGTGTTTGTCAGCTAGTATGTTTCAATGCTTTTGCCCAGGGAATGAAAGTTGGGGAAACATGGCACGGAGGCCTTCCCAATTAATGAGCAAACACCCCCTTGGGTTTCACTGTGATCCAAGTGGGACCCCAATTATGCCCCTCTAATTGTACAAGACTTCAAAGCAACCTTTCATTCATTCGTTCTGAGAGCCGAGGTGGCGCAGTGGTTAGGGTGCAGCACTGCAGGCCACTTCACCTGACCGCTAAGCTGCAGTTCAGCGGTTCAAATCTCACCAGCTCAAGGTTGACTCAGCCTTCTGTCCTTCCGAGGTGGGTAAAATGAGGACCCGGATTGTTGTTGGGGGCGATATGCTGACTCTGTAAACCGCTTAGAGAGGGCTGAAAGCCCTATGAAGCGGTATATATAAGTCTAACTGCTATTGCTCAATCTAAAGATGTCCCAAGGGAGAGCCTGCAGCTGGAGATCTGGGGATTTGCCCAGTGGTGAAATCTATTTTTTTTAACTACCTTGCTGAGGGCGTGGCTTGGTGGCGGGTCATGTGACTGGGTGGGTGTGGCTATGGAGTCCTGTAAGGGGGGGGGGGGTGAAAAGACAGAAACTCACCTTAACAATGTCCTGCTGGAGCAGGGTTGGACTAGATGACCTCCAGGTCCCTTCCAGCCCCGGATTATCCTCTGAAGTTGCGTCTAGTGCCAGGTTTGTAGTCCTCCCTCCCTCCCTCCCTCTTTTTTCTTTTTCTTTGTTTCTCCTTTTCTTTCTTTCTCAGCATCTAGCAGTTCAACAATGGACCCCCTCACCCCCATATTTTCAGAGAAGTAAAAAGAAAATCTTAAAAAGTAAAAAAAAAAAAGTTGCGAAGATCAACTGTGCGATGTGCGATTTTTTTTTTATTATTATTATTATTATTATTTTTCACAACCGGTTCAGGCAAACCGGCCCAAACCGGTCGCATTTCCCCCCTGGATTCCCCCCCGCAGGGCTCCTCAAACTCAGCAACTTGAAGGCTTCAACTGGACTTCAACTCCCAGAATTCCCCAGCCAGCATTTACCAGTTGTAGTCCTGGAGTAGTGTGGCGGCCTAGAGGGAGGAGCTCTGGCCTCTCCGTCAGGAGGCTGTGGGTTCGATCCTGGGTGGAGGCAGATATTTCTCTCTCTGGGCACAATGAGAATATATATATATATCTGCTGAACAAGACTCCGTATCGGCGACAGGAAGGGCATCCGGCCATTCAAACGCTCTGCTAGCTCCATTCAGGTGCCCAGGCTCCACGCCGCAAGGGATTACGGGATCGTTGAAAGGAGATGATTCACTAGTCACAGTCCTCGACATGTGGAAGTCGTTAAGCGAGTCACGGACAATTTATGACCTTTTTTGCAAGCAGACACCATCAACTCCCGGATTACCTTCGGACAAAACACCACTCGCACTCAAGACGCTCAGAAAAATAAACATCTTTATTGCACAACAAAGGGGGGGTGGTAGAGAACCAGAAGGCCGGGCGGAGGGGATAAAGGGCACCCCCAGACCACGGGGAGGGGACCCCCATCTGCCCCTGTCCGAGAGGCAGATCCCAGGCCAGACCAGCAGTGGCCAGAAAGGGAACCTCCTGGCCCATAACCCACAACGTGGCTTCCTGCTCTGGGATCTGTGGACAACCCTTCCATTAAGTGACCACCGGAGGTCTGCGGATGGGACGGTCGGGGGCTGTCCAGCTGCAGAGACTTCGGACGCTTCCTCCCTTCTTGACCCTCCAAACCAGGAGAGAAGAGGGGTTACCCCCCTTCCTTTGGGGCTGCAGCCGGACCTTCAGCCCTTCGGAACGGGGCTCAACTGGTGGGCGAGCGTCTGCGTGCGTGTCAGCATCCCCACGGGGACACAACACTCTGTACGAGCAGCGAGCAACCACGGGCAGAGCCTTGCCTGCCGCTCAAACAAGTGGAAGCACATGTATGATACGCGTGTCCTTGCCTGCCACTTGCACGGATCCATCCCCTCTCCCTTCTCCCCTGGGCTGGTCCCCAGATCCAGAAAGCTTGCCTTAGGGGCGATATTTCCCCCAAAATGTGCAGAAAGAGAGAACTTGGTGCTTAAGGTGATTTAGAGGGGAGTCCAGTCTCCCCGTCCCCCGTCCCAGAATCCAGGTCCCCTCCTCCTGCAGGGGCTTCCACCGTAGCGGATTATGATTAGTGCCACCAAAAGGATGGGAGGTGGGCGTCCTTTCCCCCCTCCCCAAATCAACGAGGATTGCAAGCCCGATTCGGCCGGCATTCGAGGCCCGGAGAGCCCAGGCGCTTCCCTGGAAGGAGCCGCACAAACCTTGCATCGCTACTGGCTAAGTAAGGCCGTCGCCTCCTTTAACTGGCCAGGATTGAGCTCGACTTCTGGCCGCCTCAGCCAGGACAGGAGTGAGCCGCCCACCCACCCTCCGTCCAGGCCAGCAGGGTCCCCCAGGCACGGTTCCATGTTCCGGTGCCCCCCGTCTTCTCACAAGCGGCCCACGGCGTGGAGGAAAAGCAGCACGTGGATCCCGAAGAGGTAGGCGGTGGCCAGCAGGGAGAAGAGCCTCCGGGGGCAGAAGAGGGAGCGCAGGGCACGCTGGAGCCCCCTGGCCCCTCGAGCCTGCAGGGGTAGAGAGAGCCCGGAGGAGAGGAGGGATTAGGGAGGGGTGGGCCTTTTGAGCCCCGAGCCCCAGCCCAGCAGACGCCAAGAGAGGAGGAAGGAAGGGACAATGATGGGCGCTGCGTCCAACGGGAGGGACACTCCATGCCAGAAAGGGGAAGTTGGGACTTTCCATTCTGTTTGCGAATGAAAGGAAGAGCCCTTATTTCTGAGATCTCCGGACTGGGGAAGGAAAGAAGGAAGGGAGGGAGGGAGGGAGGGAGGGAGGGAGGGAGGGAGGGAAGGAAGGAAGGAAGGAAGGAAGGAAGGCAGGCGCAGAGGTTAGACTGCAGTATTGCAGGCTAACTTCTGCCCACAGCCAGGTTCGATCCCGACCAGCTCAAGGTTGACTCCGCCTTCCATCCTTCCAAGGTGGGTAAAGTGAGGAGCCAGAATATTGGAGGCAAGAGGCTGATATTGTATAAACTGCTTAGAGAGGGCTGCAAAACACTGTGAAGCGGTATGTAAGTGCTACTGCTAAGTAAGTAGGTAGGTAGGTAGGTAGGTAGGTAGGTAGGAAGGAAGGAAGGAAGGAAGGAAGGAAGGAAGGTGAGGATAAGAGGAAGGAAAATGAAAGGACAAGGGAAGGAAGTGAAAGGGAGGGAGGGAGGGAGGGAGGAAGGAAGGAGAGAATAGATAAGAGAAAGGAAAAGGGGAAGGGGAAGGAAGTGAAAGGAGAAGGAAGAAAGGGAGGGAGCGAGGGAGGGAAGGAAGGAAGCAGGATGGGAGGGAAGGAAGGAAGGAAGGAAGGAGAATAGATAAGAGGAAGGAAAAGGAAAGTACAAGAGGAAGGAAGTGAAAAGAGAAGGGAGGGAGGGAGGAGATGGGAATAAGAGGGAGGCAGGATGGATGGGAGGGAGGGAAGCAAGGAGGGAAGGAAGGAAGAAAGGAAGGAAGGAAGGAAAGAGTGTGGGCAAAGGAGAAAGGAGGGGAAAAACTAAAATGAGGTGCCTCCTCCATGGGCATCACAGGGACCCTCCCCAGTGGCCCGAGGGCTCTCAGCGCCCCCCTTACCTTGCTGAAGGAGCCCTCCGCAGAGCCCAGCAGCCGGGCATGTTCAGGACTGGCAGGCATGGCAATGCTGGTCTCCAGAGACTGCGCATACTCCTCCGATTCCAACCTGGGTGGCGAGAGGCCTGGAGATCAGGGCCCCCGGCCTCCCCCACCCGCTGCTCCCCAGAGACCCAAAGCGCCCCTCCTTCCCTTCAGCCGCAGCTGGCTGGGGAGCGAGCGCTGCAGCCCGACCTTCCCGGACCCCTGAGGAGGAACCCCAGAGGAGGCCCAGGGGACCAGGCGGCCTCCTTCCTCCCTCTCACGGATCGGCCTCGGAAACGCCTCCCTTGGGCCAAGGCCAGCAAGGCACCGAGATGGGAGACCCTCCCAGGGCTCTGCAGGGCTGGGAAAGGCACTGCAACAAGACGGCTCCGTCCACCAATCGAGTCAACGGGTTTCATCTGCTCTGTGCCCAGCCAGGAGGGGAGGGAGGGAGGGAGGGAGGGGGCCGGTCCCTGTCCAGCACCTGCGGATCTGCTCCTGGGCTGCGGAGCAAGCCTCCTCGGCGGCCAGGCGCCTCTCCTGCTCCTCCTGCAGCAGCTGCTGAAGCTGGTTCAATCCCTGCCTGGCGAGGCTTTGCTGGTGCTTGGCCTCCAGGAGCCTGGAAATGGAAGGAGGGGCCCCATGAGAAAGACGGGGGGGGGGGGGGACAGCAGCCCCCAGAACAGACCCTGACTCTTCAAAGGAAGAGGAAGGCGGGGGTCCGGACGTCCCTGGGATCTGCTGGGGGATCAGAGGCAGACGGGAAGAGAGCCTCCTCTGGGGGAAACTGCCAGACAGGCTGGAAGGAGAGGAGTCAAGCAGGGATGTAGCTCTGAATCCTTGAATAGCTGCAAGAGGCATCAGCCTGAAGGAACCCCCAACCGATCACCTGGGAATCTTCATTTGGGGCTTCCCGGGGGAAGGCAAGAAGTCCGGGGACATCCTTGTAAATGCAAGGCAGTCCTCGACTTACGACACAGCCGGGCCCGACATTTCTATCGTTAAGTGAGGCACGAGTTCTGCCCCGTTCTTACGACCTTTCTCGCCACGTTGGTTCAGCGAATCACACTTCAGGGCTTAATTTAGTCGCAGGGCTGTTCAGCTGGGACTGGCTTCCCTTGTTCGCTTCGCTAGTCGGGTTGCAAAAGGGGATCGACGGGACCCCCAAGGACGTTACGACCGTCACAAATACGAGTCAGCTGCCAAACCTCTGAATTTTGACAGCGGGACCCTGGAGATGCCACTAAGAGAGGCGTTTAAAAAAGGCCGCAAGTCCCTTTTTTTCCCAGTGCCGTCGTCACTTTCGAACGGTCGCTAAAAGAACTGTCGTAAGTCGAGGACCGCCTGGATAGGCCCAAGCCAATGAAGCTGTTTGCTTCGGCCATTAGCGACCGGCTCCGATTCCTTGCACCTGACGCCTCCATTGGGGTCACGTCTTGGGAGGGTGGGGGGGCTGGAACAGAGGCTCCGAAGGTCGGTGGAAAATTGGGGCGAAAGGGATCCGGCGGCCCAGGGAACCCCAAGTTATTTCGTTCTCCCACCACACTCACTGCGCCTGGAGTTCCTGCAGCTCCCGTGCGTTGGTCTCGTCTTTTTCCTGGGGGGCTCCCGGGGCAGCATCAGTCAGGAGGGGTCCCTAGGGTAGGAACCCCGCATGAAAATGGGACTCCCACTGGTCCTCCCCCCCGCATTCTGCTTCATTTGCGTTTGCCATTCGCCCATGTTGAGCACGGACTTGACCAGAGGGCCCCCGGTTTGCGCCAGGCAACCTGTGCTGTATGGAAACCAGATGTGCTCGCCGCATGGGGCAGAAAATGGCGACCCCTTCCCCATGCACATAGCAGCTGTTCTCCCTCCCTCCATTGGGGGGGACAAGGGTGGCAGGAGCAGAGGCCTGGATCCTGGAGGCTGCCTCCCCACTCTGCCCCCCCCCTGACCCGGGTGGAAGACGGTTGGGCCATGAGACGGGGGACCCCCCAGACCCTCTTCCCTGGCCTTACCACGGTCTTCGCCGGACTCTGCCATTCCCGCAGCTGTTTTTCAAGAGCCGCGACACGGGACAGAGCCTCGCTGTGCTGCTGCTGGCTCTCGCGGAGGCTGCGGCTGCTCCCCCGGAGTTGGAGGGTGAGCGCGTTCTTCTCTTCGAAGACCTGCGAGAGCTGGAGAGACGAGCCAGAGGATGAGGCTGAGAGAGAGGTGGGGTGGGGGGGGGGAGTCTTCTCAGAGCCCACCCACCAGCATAAAACACCCCAATGGAGGCTTGAAGGTAGCCAGCTGGATTGACAAGATGTTCGTGGTGATATTGGCTGCGTTGGGTTCAGTGCGACACCCTCTCCCCACCCCCCACCCCAACTGCTGGGGGCCCTCAACAAACCATGGCTAAAAGAAGCCATGATTTAAAAAGAGGAGGAATCTCAAAGTTGGCAGCTTGAAGACTTGTGGAGTTCCAGCTCCCAGAATTCATAGCTGGCTGGGGAATTCTGGGAGTTGAAGTCCACAAGTTGTGATGACACGGGGCATAGCACAGAGGCAACAAAGGCAGCTGGGAGTTTATTGCTCCAAATTGCCCCAAACGCTTCCACGTTCCTGGCACACACACACGGTCACACACACACAGACACCTCTAGCAGCCTCTAGTCCAGCCCAACGTTATGAGCCCCATGGCTGCAAAGCAAGGAATCTAGCAGGGCACATCTGGGAATCCAGGAATCAAAGCAGCAAGGCAATTAATCCAGAAATCCAGAAAGAATGCGAGGAATCCAGGAAAGTTCAAAGGTCAGCACTCGGCACTCCAGGAATTCAGTGCTTGCTCCCGACAAATGTCCCTCTCCACGGCGTCTCCTTAAGTCTCAGTCCCCACTCTCCTCCCGAGTAGTCTGATCAGCCTGCGCTGTTCTCGCCTTCTCTCCACTCTCCGGGCTCTTGGATCAGGAGGTGGGGGGTCCTTGCTCCTCTCCTGAGCTCTGTCTCTCATGTTCACTGCTTAGCCTCTCTTGGTCATCCTTCCCACCCCTTCCTCCCTGCCTACAAGCTGCCCCAATCCTGAAAGGCCCTGGCCTGACTGGCCCTGCTCCACCCCATTTTCCTCCCAAGCCAATGAAGCCGCCCTCTCGATCGCCATCGATTCCAGTCCTGGCTTGCCTTCTTCCCCATATTCAGGCTCCAATGGGGGCATGACACAAGAATTCAAGTTGCCAAGTTTGGAGACTCAGAGCACAAGGCAAGCTTGAACCACCACGAGAGGTTGGACTGGAGAGAGCCAGCTTCCCAGAAGGGACATCCTCTCCCCACAGTTAGCCCCCTGGAAAAGACCTCCCTGCCCCAGGTCTCTTCTCCACCTTGCTGTTCAGCTGCTGGATACGTAGCTCCTTCTGATGCAGGTGCTTCAAGCTGCTCCCAAGCTGGACCTGGAGGTCCTCCACGGATGCCATCTGGCCAGATGTGTCTCTGCCGGAGCCGGTCGTCCCCGAAGACCCCTGTGGAAAGGCCCAGTCAGCTACTGCCCACATTTTGCCCAACAAGATCCTCCCATGACTCATTCTGTCCTGGGAGGGTTCACGGGTGGCTTCCAAACCTTCTCAGGACGCACAGAACGATGGGAGTTGTGGTCCAGAGGCCGAACGTGAGACAGACGCTAAGAGCATGTATGCAAATTGTGTGGTTGGTGGGGGGGGGGATGGGTGTTTGAGGAAGGGCCGTAAGGGTGTTAAAGCCATTTCCTGCTTTGGGTTTTAAGTGAACAAGTCAGCCCAGCCTCTGTGGTGTGAGGGACGTCCAGTAAAATACGGTTAAACAAAGAGACATAAACTTTAGCATCCTAGATAATGACAAGTATGATAATCTTGCAAAATGTGTTCTTAAGATAAAGTGGTGAGGAGTGGGGAGAGATGAACACAAATTTAAAGTAAGGTCAATTGTTACCGATACCATTAAATATCAGCAGGGTCAGGAGAAGGAAATATCCAATGCTACCGAATAAAAATATCAGGAACCCACGAGGGGCGTCTTGTGGGTAGAATACCTTGACTGACCAGTTAACCCTCTCGCTGCCACGGGAGGCCCAGCTTAAAGAGAGCAGAGCAGAGCCTTCAAAAGCTCAGCCATTGGACCAGGTCACGGACTCCTCACCACTCGGTTAGTGCAGAAGACACTGCTCTGGTTTCCTTCTTAGCTCATTAGCCCATGTTGAACACAGGCTGTTTTCACCTTTTATATAGTGTCCTGTTTAAGACTGTTTAAGCTTGCCTCGACTCACCGGGGGAGAGATGGGCAGGGTGTAAATTTATCAAATAAACAATAAAATAAAAATAAAATAAAAAATAAGTAAAGTAAAATAAAGTAAAATAATAAAATAAAAAATAAAAAACAATAAAATAAAAAACAATAAATAACAAATAAAATAAATAAAAAATAAAATAAATAAAAAATAAAATAAATAAAAAATAAATTAAATTAAAAAACAATAAATAAAAAATAAAATAAATAAAAAACAATAAAAAATAAAATAAATAAAAAATAAAATAAATAAAAAATAAATTAAAATAAATAAAAAATAAAATAAATAAAAAACAATAAATAAAAATAAAATAAATAAAAAATAAAATAAATAAAAAATAAAATAAATAAAAAATAAAATAAATAAAAAATAAAATAAATAAAAAATAAAATAAATAAAAAATAAAATAAATAAAAAATAAAATAAATAAAAAATAAAATAAAAAAGAACATAAATTAAAAAGTAAAGCAAAGTAATAAAAAAATTTAAAAAAAGAAAAAAAAGCCAACACACTACAAGGCCCCTCCTGTCCTCCAGGGGGAGCCACTCACCTCCCTCTGGGGCTGCTTCTCTGCCCCCTGGGTGCTGGGGTCTCTCTGCTGCCTGCCCTGTTCCCAGACGGCCTTTTCTTCCCTGAAAAAAGACAAGCCCCGAAGTGAAAGTGAAAGTGGGGAAAACTTGATTCACTTAACAACTGCAATGATTTGTTTAACGACCGGGCAAAACAGGTTGCAAAGCCAGGAATGACTCCGTTAAAAACCGCCTTGCTTAGAGAGATAAGAAATCCACGCCCCCCCACTGGAGGTTGTCAGGTGGGGGTCTCCCTGCGTGGCCTCACTTGAGTTGCTGGAGCTCCAGCTCCCAGGAGGCCCTCTCCTGCTTCAGCTTCTCCTGGAAGATCTCCTGCTGCTGCTCCATCTCTTGCTTCCTCTGCTGGAGCTGGGCCTTCAGGCGGGCGATCTCGGCCGTGTCCACCCCCACCTGGAGGTACTGCTGCTGCAGGTTCTTCAGCTCCACCAGCTGGAGGAGGAGGAGGAGGAGAGGAGGACCTTGCTTGTCAAGAACTCCCAAGGAGATCGGCTCCTTGGGACCAAACCAGGTCAAGGATCACCCACCAACGATTCTGATCTCAACCGAGGAGAGCATCTGTAGCCGCTCGGGGGTTGAAAGGAGGGGGGTCCCTGGTGCTCCCTGAGCTCGGAGGTTTTCTCGCAGGCGTTTCGTGACCCAACTAGGTAGCATCATCAGAGAAGATGCTACCTAGTAGACCACCAAGGACTCCATACAAAGATCTCCACAAAAGTTTGCAGAAATTGGGTATCTCTACTCCAAGAGAAGGGGCGAAATGATAGCAGGGTTCTAATATTTGAGGGGCTTCCCCCCAAAGAAGAGGGGGGGGGTCCACCTCTTCTCCAAAGCACCAGAAGGCAGGACAAGAAACAACGGATGGAAACTCATCAAGGAGGAGAGAAGCAAGCTTGAACTGAGGAGAAACTTTCTGACAGCGAGAAGAATCGGCCAGTGGAAGAGAAGTTGCCTTCAGAGGTCTTGGGGGCTCCATCAATGGAGGGTTTTAAGAAGAGGCTGCACAACCGTTTGTCTGAAATGGTGTAAGGTCTCCTGCTTGAGTAGAGGGGGTTGGACTAGAAGACCTCAAAGTTCCCTTCCAACTTGGCTATCCTGTTAATTAGTCAACCAAACAGTGGAAGAGCTGGAATCCAGAAATTGTGGGCGATCCATTACTGGAAACCTTCAAGAAGAGATAGGACAACAATTGATCTGTAATGGCAGAGGTTCAGTTGGACTAGAACAGTGTTTCTCAACCTTGGCAACTTGAAGATGTCTGGACTTCAACTCCCAGAATTCCCCAGCCAGCATTCGCTTTCGCTGGCTGGGGAATTCTGGGAGTTGAAGTCCAGACATCTTCAAGTTGCCAAGGTTGAGAAACACTGGACTAGAAGACCTCCAAGGCCCCTCCCGACTCTATTCTTTCTTTTTTAATTCAAGGGTTTTTTTTATTTTTTAATACAAATCATAGTTATTATAGGAACAAAATGTTTGGGTCTTTTCTTCCACATCCTCTCAATGACACAATGCATTTTACATCAGTTTTGTTTTCACTTTCAGCCAAATTATTCCCTTCTATTTTTTTCATCTTTGTACTTATTTTTTCTTTACACATAAACAATATCTTCAATTGCCCCTTCAAGGTTTACATCAAATTTCCATCTCTTATTTTCTCCATTTATATATTTCACTAGAAACAACATATATCTTCTGGTTCAATTTAAAAATAAGAGAGCATTTCTTTCAGTTTTTCTACAATTAACAATATACTATAATTTAGAATAGAGTAGAGTAGAATAGAATAACAAGAGTTGGAAGGGACCTTGGAGGTCTTCTAGTCCAACCCCCTGCCTAGGCAGGAAACCCTACACCACTTCAGACAAATAGAATAGAATTCAGAATAGAATAGAATAACAGAGTTGGAAGGGACCTTGGAGGACTTCTAGTCCATCTCCCTGTTTAGGCAGGAAACCCTACACCACTTCAGACAAATAGAATAGAATTCAGAATAGAATAGAATAATAGAGTTGGAAGGGACCTTGGAGGACTTCTAGTCCATCTCCCTGTTTAGGCAGGAAACCCTACACCACTTCAGACAAATGGTTATCCAACATCTTCTTTAAAACGTCCAGTGTTGGAGCATTCACACTTTCTGGAGGCAGGTTGTTCCACTGATTAATTGTTCTCAATCAGGAAATTTCTCTTTTCTAGGTTGCTTCTATCCTGGATTAGTTTCCCTCCATTGCTTTATTTCTTTATTAATTACATAACAATAACAATCTTACTACTATTCTCTTTGACTTACCATGTGTCCCCGAAAATAAGACAGGGTCTTATTTTCTTTTTACCCACAAAATATGGCTTGGGCCTTTTTATGAGGGGAGGGTTTATTGTTTTGGGGTTGCCGGCGGTTGCTCTCTTGCGAGCGGGCTCCCAAAGAGCCGGGCACAGCCTCAGGGGCGAATGGCTATGTTGCGCTGTCGCAGCAGCGCCACACAACAGCCATGAAACGACCAAGCTCACGAGCAGCCACCCGGCAAACCCCCTTTCCAGCCGGGCACAGCGCCATTCACTGACCTAGGGGTATTGTCAAGCCGCGGGAGCGTCTGTTCGCCGCCTAGCTACCATGGCTCTGCATGGCTGGAGAGGGGGGTTGTGCAAGCGGCTGTTCCGCTCCCGCTCGCCCGCCTCCCAGCCTCACGATGCCCTGCCCAGCTCTCCCTGCAGAGGAAGAGCACCTCCGCTGTCTCCGCCGCATGGCTTTTTCGGCGGCTTCCAAACCGAGTCTTCCGGCAGTGGCCGCTCTGGGCGTATGCTCTATGGCTGTGGGTCAGCTGCCGGCAGAGCGTACAACCATAGAGCGTACGCCCAGAGCGGCCACTGCCGGAAGACTCGGTTTGGAAGCCGCCGAAAAAGCCATGTGGCGGCGGAGGTGCTCTTCCTCTGCAGGGAGAGCTGGGCAGGGCATCGTGAGGCTGGGAGGCGCGCGAGCGGGAGCGGAACAGCCACTCGCGCAACCCCCCTCTCCAGCCGTACAGAGCGTCATTCACCGCCATTTCAAAGGCGCCAAGCCATGGGATCTGGGCAGCAGCAAACAGGCTCTCACGCGGCTTGGCAATACCCCTAGGTCAGTGAATGGCGCTGTGTCCGGCTGGAAGGGGGGTTTACTGAGTGTGGTCGCTTCATGGCTGCTGTGTTGCGCTGCTGCGACAGCACAACATAGCCATTCGCCCCTGAGGCTGTGCCCGGCTCTTTGGGAGCCCGCTCGCAAGAGAGCAGCCGCCCGGCAGCCCCAAAACAATAAACCCTCCCCTCATAAAAAGGCCCAAGCCATATTTTGTGGGTAAAGAGAAAATAAGACCCTGTCTTATTTTCGGGGACACACGGTAGGTCAAGCCCGCTTTTTGTGATTACTGTAACTTTTCTTCAGAGTATTTACTTTTACCCTTCTAGGAACTTTCCCCAGGGGGTTTTCCCTGTTCCTCCAGGACTCTGTTACTCCGTATTCCTTGACCACCACAGCAGAGGTTCAAGACTTACCAACCGGTCTCGGTCGTTCTGAAGGGAGGAGAGGGCCTTCTTGAGGCTCGATGTTTCGGCCAGACTGGAAGAGACGCTGGCGGCCGACTGGAGCTTCACCTCCTCCGTCTTGCGGGTTTTGTCCAGCTGGCTCAGCAGGCGGTCTCGCTCGGCCTGCAGGCTGGCCAAGGCCTGGGAGAAGCCCTTCACTTGGCTAGAGGCCCTCTCCAGCTCTGACGAGAGGCCGGCGAGCTGCGAGTTTTTGGATTGGAGCTGCTGCTGGAGCTTCTCCAGCTTCTCCGAGAAGCCCTTCTCTTCCGCTGCGCCTCGGAGAGCGGAGAGCTCGGAGGCCAGGCCGTCCTTCTGCTTCTCCAGGGCTGCTTGCGCCTCCTGAGCGTGGAGCGCCTCCTGGCGGAGGCCCTGAACCAGCTGCCTCTGCTCTTCCAGGTCTGCTGCGTATTTCTTCTCCAGGGTGCGCCGTTCTTCGTGGGACTGGTCCCAGCTGTCTTGGAGAGAACTCATGGCCTTCTTGAAGGACTGGATCTGGGCCTTCAGGTCCTGGTTCTCCTCTGTGACCGCCAGGAGGTTCTGCTCCATCTGCAGGAGGTCCTTGGCCAGCTCTGCCACCCGTTCCTCGGCGGTCTCGGTCTCGTTCCGCAGGAGCCCGGTGTCGTGGCGGAAGCTCTTGAGCTCTCTCTTCATCTCCGCTTCCGCCTCCTGCAACTTCTGGTGAAGGCCGGCCAGCTCCTCTTCCAGGCCCGCCACCTGCTGATTGGCGCGCGACAGCTGCCCACCCAAACTCTGGACTTCATCCGATTTCTCTTGCAGCTGCAACTGCAGCTCCGGCGCGGAACCCCCTTCACGCAGGACCAGCATCTCGTCCTGCAACTGGGAGAGGGAGGACTTGAGAGCCTTGACCTCCTGGCCCAGGTCCTGCTTCTCCAGCTGCAGGGCCTCCGCGGTTCGCTCTAGGTTGGCCAAGCTAAGCTCGGACTCCCGCAGCTGGCCTTCCACCCCGGCCTTCTCCTTCTCCAGGGCCTGGATCCGGTCCATCTGGGTCTTCAGGAGCTGCTTCTGCTGAGTGTCCTTGATGGAGATGACTTGGTTCAGGTCTTGGCGATAGCGGACCAGCTCGGCATCCAACTTGGCGTTCTCCGCGTGCAGGTCGTCCATTTGTCCGTGGAGGCTCCGAAGTTGCTCCTTCAAGGAGTTGTTTTCCGAGGCCGCTTCTTGGATGAGTTGATCCTTCTCTAAAATGGCGGCCAGGTGACGTTGTTCCAGCTGCCGATAGTCTTCCAGGATTCTGTCCCGGTCATCTTGCAGGGAAGACATGCACTTGGTGAAGGCATCTAGGTGAGCTTTGTGCTGCTTGCTCTCTTCGGAGATGTTCTTCAACTTCTCCGTGAGGCCGTTCACTTTCTCCTGAGCTTTTGCATTCTCTGCCTCCAAGGCCACCTTCTCCACTTCGGCCTTGGCCACCTGGTTCTCCAGCTCCTTCAGGTCTTCCTTGTGCTGCTCTTGGGTTTCTAACAAGGCTTCAGCTACAGCCTCTTCCTTGGCGGCCACAAGACGGACAATCTTCTGCTCCTTGTGGCTGATCTCGTTGTGGAGTCTCTCCGTCAGCTCCTTGGAAGCCCGCAGATCGGCCGCCAGCTGCTCAAGACTCAACCTGCAGTCCTGAAGACTGGCCTCTTGGTTTTTCACCGTCTCCGAGCCCTCGAGACGAGCTCGGTCGCAGTCTTCGAAGGAGGCCTGCAGATCGGCCAGCTGCTTTCTCAGGGACCCAAGTTCTCCCTCTTGCTGGAGAACCTGCCTCTGGGAGTCGCTCAGGAACCGCTGGACCTCTTCCAGCTGAAGTCCAAGCCTGCGCTTCTCCTCCTGGAGCGACCCGACTTCTTCTCGATGGTGCTGGAGCTCCTTCTGGGCATGAGACTCCTGGGCCAACTGGCTGCGTTCCAAGCTGCAAGCAGAAATGGCAGAATCTGATAAGAGCCCATGTACCAGGGGTGTCAAACTCGATTTGAGGGCCACATCGGGATTGTGTTTAACCTCGTGCCTGGGGGGGCGTGGCCTGAAGGCATGGCCAGCTCAACATCACTTACGTTGGGGGTGCCTGTGGTGTCCCAAGCACTCTGCCAGCAAAAACAGAACCCAAACTCTGCTTTTGCTGGCAGAAGAACCGTGAGCCGGTCCTTCGCTGTTTCCAGGGCAGCCCAGTGGGCCCGATCTAAGCATCCCGCAAGCCGGATCTGGCCCACGGGCCTTAGAGTTTGAAACCCCTGCCATATTCCGTATTTTGGGGAGTATAAGACACTCTGAAAAAATAAGACGCACCTAGCTTTTGGGGAGGAAAACACCTCCCAGCCTCCTTGCAGCTAACAGCCCGTTTCAGTTTCAGTACATTAACACAAGCAGCTGATTGTCGGTTGGATCGGCCTCCGACCATCAGCTGTTTCAGGCTGCCGGGATTGCCACAGTGGCTAGGTATAGCCTATTGCCGCCTCCGCGCACCCGATTTTTGGCCTCCGCACACCCTGTCTCTGCATGCCCTGTTTTGCATCCCATTCCGGGTGTCAGGGATTGGAATGGGCGGAAAATGGGATGCGTGGAGGTGGCAACAGGCAATGGCAATCCCTGCAGCCTGAAACAGCTGATGGTCGGGAGCCCGATCCAACCGACAATCAGCTGCTTGTGCTAATCTGACTGGGCTGAAGCTGAAACAGGCTGTTTGCTGTTGGCTGCAAGGAGGCAAATTGCTGGGAGCCAGAGGCCAAAAGGTGGGGGGTGGCAGGTGGGTGGGGCTACATTCGGTATATAAGATGCACCCAGATTTTCACTCTTTTTGAGGGTGGGGGGAGAGTGAGTTCTTATATTCTGAAAAATACGGTAATTCCTTTCACTTTTCCTCACTGCCCTCCTTGCAAACCAGCCACCCGAAGTCCTAACGGAGCTCTCTGCTACTAGCAGAACCACGAAAGGGCTCTGGAAAAATATTCCCGAGAGTTTAGGTTGGAGGCTGGGCCATATTTAACTGCAGGGCATGAGGGAATCTAGAGGATGGACAGTCGGAAAAGGACAGGAAGGAAACAAGCTACTGGATCTGTTGACCCTTCCCCAAAAGCTTCTGAAACAGGGAGAAAATGCCTCATGCCAAGGGTGGAATGAGATCCCCGGGGCAGTTTCAAAAAAACGGGTTGGACCATTGCCAGCTCAGAATGCTTTAAAAGTGAAAGAGGAACTTCTCCAATATGGAGGGGTTGAGTCTTGATGACCCAGTGACTTTTTTTGCCAAGTCTCTACCAGTGGTGGGATTCAAATTTTTTTTACTACTGGTTCTATGGGCGTGGCTTGGTTGGCATGGTGTGGCTTGGTGGGCGTGGCAGGGGGACCTGCCACTGCAAAACCAACATCCCCTCCCAATCAGCTGGGACTGGGGAGGCAGAGAATAGATGGGGGCAGGGCCTGTCAGAGGTGGTATTTGTCGGGCTCTCCCAACTACTCAAAATTTTCGCTACTGGTTCTCTAGAACTGGTCAGAACCTGCTGAATCCCACCTCTGGCCTCTCCCTACTAACAGAAGAGAATTTCTGTAGCTCAGGGTTGAATTGTGAGGTCTTTGGTGCTCTCTGATTTTCGTGATTTTCCTGCAGGCGTTTCATGACCCAACTAGGGAACAGCATCAGTGCTAGAAGGAAGTGAGGTTTATGGAAAGGAGGAGGAGGGTTATGAAGTCCTTGGGGCTCTCTGAAGCTTGGTTGTTTTCTTGCAGATGTCTCATGACCCAGCTAGGGAACATCATCAGTGCTAGGAAGGAGTGGGGTTTATGGAGAGGAGGAGGAGGGTTATGGAGTCCTTGGTGCCCTCTGAGCTTGGTGGTTTTCTTGCAGACGTTTCATGACCCAACTAGGGAACATCATCAGGGCTGGAGGGAATAGGATTTGCAGTGTGGGGAGGAGGAGAAGGAAGAGGGAGAGGAGAAGGAAGAGGAGGAGTGGTCCTTGGTGCTCTCTGAGCTTGGTGGTTTTCTTGTAGATGTTTCATGACCCAACTAGACTCAACTATCATCAGTGTTAGAAAGGAGTTGGGGGGGAAGAGGAGGAGGAGGAGGAGGAGGAGGAGGAGGAGGAGGAGGGGGAGGGGGAGGAGGGGGAGGAGGAGGAGGAGGAGGGGGGGAGGAGAGGACCATGGGGTCCTTGGTGCTCTCTGAGCTTGGTGGTTTTCTTGCAGATGTTTCACGACCCAACTAGACTCAACTATCATCAGTGTTAGAAAGAAGTGAGGGGGGGAGGAGGAGGAGGGGGGGAGGAGAATTGTGAGGTCCTTGGTGCTCTCTGAAGCTTGGTGATTTTCTTGCAGATGTTTCATGACCCAACTAGGGAACATCACCAGTGCTAGAACCTTATAGCACTAACGATCTTAACCTAGTTGGGCCATGAAACATCTGCAAGAAAACCGACTCAGGGGGCACCACGGATCCCGCAGTCCTTCTCCTTCTTCTCGTCCATTCCACAAACCCCACTCCCTTCTAGCGCTGATGATGTAACCTAGTTGGGTTCATGAAACGCCTGCAGGAAAATAGCCAAGCTCAGAGAGCACCAAAGACCCCACAATTCAACCCTGAGCTACGGCTATTCTCTTCTATTGGTGGGTAGAGGCCAGAGGTGGGATTCAGCAGGTTCTGACCAGTTCTGGATCCCACATTCTCTATCTGCTCCTTAATTCTTCTCCATCTAAGTTAGCCCAAGGAGAAAACTGGACACTCCTTTCTCTGCAAAGAGTTTCTCTACATCTCCAAGCCTTGACCCAACCACCTGTGCCACCCGAAGACAGCATCAGGTGGGCAAAACAACATTAAGGCAGTGTTTGTTGGCAAACACTGAATTACAGTGAGCTGCGCCACGGCTCCCACACTAAAATGAGCACAGAGGACATGAGGGTGAGGAGATCTGCGTCCTTCCCCCGTGGCTCACGTGCTCTACTTCTGGAAAAGTGCCGGGGAGCCTCGGAAGGGGTCATCTTACCTGGCCACGAGGCCCTGGAGATCTTCCACCTGGAGCGCCATCTTCTTGGCCTGCTCTTGCAAGGTGGCGCAGGCCTCTTCTCGGGCAGAGAGCTCCTGCTCCTTCTTCTCGATGGCCTCGCTGAACTTCTTCTCCCACTGCCTGGACTCATCTATCACCCGGTCCCTGTCGTCCTGCAGGGAGGACATGCTTCGGGTGAAGGCCGCCAGCTGGGCTAAGGTGCGGTCGAGGTTGCCCTGGAGCTGTTTGGCTTCCTGGTCCTTTTGGCGCAGGGACGCCTGGAGGTCTCGCGCAGACTCCTCCGCGGACTCCTGCTTCCTCCGCAGGGCCTCCAAGCGCTCCTCCATGTTCCTGACCTCCTTCAGGTGCTTGGCCTTCTCTTGCTCCAGGTGTCTCGAGAGCTCCTTGTCTTTCTGGCTCAGCTGACCTCTGACCTGAGCCTGGGTGGCCTGAAGCTCCTCTTTCACTTTCTGGCTCTCGGCCACGACTCGGGCAGCTTCGCTCTGAGTGTCGTCCAACAGGACCCTGCAGGAAGCCAACTCGGCTTGGACCTTCTTGGTCTTCTCCTCTGCCTCCGCCACGCTCTTCCTGGTGGTCTCCAGCTCTCTTTTGGACTCAGTCTGGACGAACTCCAGGGCCTTGACAGTTCTCTCCAGGCCACTGATCTTCTCCTGGCTTTTGATGCAATCTTTCTGCAGCTGCCTGACTTCCTGCTGCTTCTCTTTCAGCAACTCCTGAAGTTCTCTCGCCTGAGTCCGGCCGTTGTCTTCCTTCCAGGCGCTCTTGACTTTCTCCACCTTCTCCTTCCTCTCAGCTTCCACCACGAGCTTCTCCCTCAACAGATGCCGCTTCTCGTCCTCCAAGCGGCTCAGGGCCCCCTGAAGACCTTCCATCTCCCCGAGGAGCTGCTGGTTCTTGCTCTCCAGGTTGGCCATGTCCTGCTGGTAGTTCCCGATGCTCCCGTTCAACTCGGCCAGCTGGTTCATCAGCCTCTCTTCCAGGTCATCCTTCTCGGCTTCCAAAGCTTCTTTCAACCTCAACGCCTCAGCCAGCTGCTCCTTGGTTTGCCCACAAGCTTCCTCCATCTTGGTGACCTTTTCTTGGAGATCGTCCAGTTCCTGGCCTTTCACAGCCAGTAAGCCTTCCAAGCGGTTCTTCTCTTCCTTCAGGACCTCCAAATCCTCATGGGCCTTATTCATCTCCTCTACCGCTACCTTCCTCTTATCTTCTAGTGCCGCCATTTGTTCCTGGAGATCTGCCACTTGTTGACTATCGCCAACGCTTTCCTCACACAAGGGGCCAGCTGTGCTAAGCTCCTCCTTCTGGTCCTCAAGTCTCGGAGCGACGGAGGCGAGAACTTCAGAACCCGTGTCTGGGTCTCCTTCTTCCTCAGCCACCTCCTCCGAAGAGGACATCCTGGTGGAACTCTCTCCCTTGCTTCTGGCCACCATCTCCTCTCGGGCGCCGCTCTCCTCTTCCTTGTTTTGCAACGTCTGCCTCAAGTCTTGGATTTCCTGCTTCAAGAGGTCCTTTTCGGCCACCAGTGCTTTCACCTCATCGGAAAGAGCCTGGCGATTCCTCTTGGAGGCCTCGAGCTCTTCTTGAAGAGCGGAATTGTTCCCCCCGTGTCTACCGTCCCCGGGATGGATTTCCAACCTCAGCTGCTCGTTCTCTTCCTCCAGCTCCAAGATCTTCTGCTGCTTGGACTTGGCAAACTTCCTCATCTTCTCCCTCATGCCTTCCATCTCCTGCTCGGCTCCCTGCAGGCGATCTTCCCCATCCTTCTTCTCGGCTTCCACCTCTTTGAGCCTGAGGAAGAGGTCCTGCTTCTCCTGCCGGACGCTCTCCATCACCCGCTGGATCCGCTCGGCCTCACCGCTGACGTTCTCGTACGACTGCAGGAGCGTCTCGTACTCCTTCTGCAGCTCCTCGTGCTTCCTCCGCCACTCGGAGAGCCCCTGGGCCTGCCTTTCCTTCAGCGAGTCCATTTCCTCCTCCAGCCTCGTCTTCTCCTGAGTCACCCCTTCCAGGGCCAACTTCAGACTCTCACAGGAACCGGTCACGTTCTGGTTTTCTACCAAGGCGTTGTCCACCGCGGAGATGAGTTTGTCCCGCTCCTCCTGGAGGGTCGCCAGTTTCTCCAACAGGGCCCCTTTCTCCTTGTCCAGCTCAGCTGCCCGAAGCTCTACCTCGTGAAGATGGAGAGCGGTGCTTTCCAGAGCGGCCTTGACGCTGGACAACTCGTCCTTCAGCCCTTTGCTCTCTTTCAGGGCTTCCTTCCTGGAGATGAGGGCTGCCTGCAGCTTCCTCTGGAGCTGGGCCTTGGATTGGGCCTCTGCCGATTTTGCCTGCAGCTCGGCCTGCAGCTGCTGACCTTGGTCCAGCTCTCTCTGCAAAGCTTGGATCCTGTTCTCCTTCTCTTGCAACTCGGCTTGGAGGCCACACAGGGACTCATTTTGATCTGCCAGCTGGGAGCGAAGGCCTCGGATTTCTTCTCCGCTGCTGAGCTCTTTCTCCTCTTGGTGGCATCTCAGCGTCTCCTGCCTGGCCATTTCTTCCCGGCTCACCTGCAACTCCAACTTCAGGCTTTCCATGCTGGCTTCCGCCTGACGGCAGGCGGCTTTGGCCATCTCCGCTTCGGCAAGAAGATGCTCGACCTGTTCCTGGAGGAGCAGAGCCTTCTCGGACTTCCCGTCAAGTTCTTCTTCCAGAAGCAGGAGGTGGGCTTCCACGTCTCTCTTCTCAGCCTGGAGCTTCTCAAAGTCGGCCTTCAGCTGGCCCACAACAGAGTCTTTGGTCGGCAAGGAAGGCCGTTCTTCAGCAGCCTCCTGGCCAAACTCCTGCACAAGACCTGATGCCGGGCCTTCAGAAGAAGCATCTCCAGCAGGTTCCTGAGGAGGCAAGGCCTCCAGGGCCTTGGACAGCGCCTGGAGCTGATCCTGCAGGTTCTCCTTCTCCCTGCTTTCCTGCTCAAACTGCTCTTGCAGCAACCTGTAGTCATCCTTCTGCTGCTTTAGCAGCTCCCGATGATGACGGTCCTTCTCCTTGGCTTTCTTGATGGTCTCTTTCCGCGAGACCAAAGCTTCCTGCAGCTTCTTCTGGAGCTCTTCCCTCTCCTGGGCCAGCGCCAAGAGCTCTTCCTGGATGGCCTCATGTCCTCCTTCCGGGCCAAGGTCGGCTTTGCTGCTTGCTCCGCCTGCCCCGGAATCTCCTGAACTGGATCCCTCCCGATTCTGATCCGCCGGGGCCGACTTGCAGTCTCGGAGCTCAGCCTGCAGGGCATCGATCTGAAGGTCCTTCTGCTGGAGGCTCTGCTGCAGCTCTGCAATCACAGTCCGTGGCCACGTGCATTCCTCCTCCCCAGGGACGACCTGCGACGTGGCTTCCTTTGCCGAGGGCAGCTGGTCCAGGGAGGCAGCCCTGCCCCGCCTTACGGGATGCCCTTGGCCGCTGCGGCTCGCAGGGGGAGGGGGTCCACCTCCTTCGTTCTCCTGAGCCACCCCCTCCCGGCTCTCGGCCGGAAGCTCTTCCCCTTCTCTTCCTCCTTGCTCCAGCTGGCGAACCCTGCCGAGGAGCTGCTTCCTGCTGAGAAGAGCAGCCTGTAGCTTCTTCCTCACGAGTTCGTTCTCTTTCCTTAGGACTTCCACCGCTTCATCGGCGGGCAGCTCCTCCTCCTCCGCCAGCGGCCGGCTCTCCTCCGTCTCCACCGCCTGCTCCCTGGTCTCCTTCCCTTGCTGCAGGACGCTCAGCTGCTCCATGGCGCTCTGCAGCTCTTTCCCCAGCACGAACTTCTCCTCGTTGAGCTGCACCATCCGGTCGGACATGCTGACGCTGACTTCGGCCATTCTCTGCTCCCGCTCCAACACCTCCAGCTGGAGCCTCTCCACCTCCAGGGAGTTTTCCGAGAGGAGCGCCGCCAGCTTGGTGGCTTCCAGGTCCTTCGAGGCCAAAACCTGGGACAGCTCCTCGGCCTTCGCGGAAGCCTCCCGTGCCTGTTCAAGAAGGGCTTGGCCGTTCAACTGCTCCTTCTGGAGCTGGCTGAGGAGGTTCCTCCCGGCCGCCTCTTGCTCCGAGAGTTGCCGCTGGGCTTCGTCCAGGTCGTTCTGCAGAGCGACAATTTTCACGTCCTTCGACTTGGCCTCGTTCCTCAGGCTCTGGATCTGCTCCTTCAACAAGCCCAGGTGGGAGATTCCACTTTCATAGCTGGGAAGCTGCAGCTCCGGGTGAGCAGGGCTGCCTTCTGGCTCAGCTTTCAGCTCTGCGAGGAAGCAGAGTTCCTTCAGCCGCGACAGGAGCTGGTCCCGTTCTGCGTCCAGGCTCTGCGCGGCCCCGGCAGAGCCCTCCAGCTGTTCTTCCAGATGGATAATCTCAGCCCTTTTCTCCTCCAAGATTCTCTGGTGGGTTTCCACGGCTTCCCGCTGCCTTTTTTGCAGTTCAGCGACTTCCAGCTCCAATTTTTCTATCTTTTGCGACTGCAGCAGGGAGTCTGGAGATGGTCCCTGGGCGGTTTCATTCTCCTCCGGTCCCAAGAGCAGCCCCAGAGCAGAAGGAGAGTCCTGGATGTCTACAGTGACCAAGGAGCTGCTGCTGGAGTCGCTCTGGATGGCCACGGCCCCTTCTCCCTCTCTTTCGCCATCGCTCCCCTGGGGACGTCCTGCTTCGGCCTCCGGGCTGCCGGAGAGGGGGAGCTGCCCCTTGAGGAAGGCAATCTCTTCCTGGGCCTCCTGTAGTTCCAGGAGCAGGACGGACAGATCCCGCTGCTTCTCCTCGGCAAAGGATTCCAGGAGATCGGGCTGTCCATCCGGTTGGGCCGGCAGGGGATCCTCCAGGGTCTGGCCTGCGCTGGACTGGAAGAAGCAGATTGAGGAGTCATTCCTCTAGAAGAAGCAGGCATCTTATTTCATATTGTATTTTATACTATTCCTTTATTTTATATTGTGTTTTATTTTCCCTTCCCTTATCCCAAAGGTGCTTTTTCGAGAGGCAGCTGAACTTCCTGGTTTCTCTTTGAAGAGGTTTTGCTTCCCATCCCAGAAGCTTCTTTGGCTCTGAATTCCCCACCATCCGCTCAGAAGAAGCTTCTGGGGTGAGAAGGGAAATGTCTTCAAAGCCAAACAAGGAAGTCCAGTTGCCTGTTGAAAAGAAACCACCTTTGGGACACCACGACTCGGAGGACTGAGAATCTCCATGGACCATTTACCTCACCTTCCTCTCCTTTATTTCACTAAGTGGCTCCCCTGCGGCCACTTTGCAGGAAACCTCTTGCCTTGCCCCCTCTTCTGCAGAACTATTTATGTATCTATTAATAATCAATCCATCCTTCTATCTATCATCTATCTATTTATCCATATCTATCTATTATCTATCTATTTATCTATTTATCTATTTATCTTTATCTGTATCCGTATCTATTTGTTTATTTATCTATTTATCTATATCTATCTATTTATCTATTATTTATCATCTATCATCTATTTATCTATTTAAGTATTTATCTATAACTATCCATATATCTATTTATCTATATCTTTATTTTTATCTATATCTATTTATCTATATCTATCTATCTATCTTTATCTATTTATGTATTTATTTATCTCTTATCTATCTATCTATATCAATTTATCAATTTATCAATCTATCTATATCTATTTATTTATCTATTTATCTATCTATTATCTATCCATTTATCTATTTATCTATATCTATCTATTATCTATCTATTTATCTATCTGTATCTATTTATCTATTTACCTGTATCTGTATCTGTTTGTTTATTTATCTATCTATCTATCTATCTATCTATCTATCTATCTATCTATCTATCTATCTATTTATCCATTATTTATCATCTATCATCTATTTATGTATTTATCTATATCTATCCATTTATCTATTTATCTATCTTTATTTTTATGTATATCTATTTATCTATATCTATCTATATTTATCTATCTATATCTATTTATCTATTTATCTATATCAATTTATCAATCTATCTATATCTATTTATTTATCTATTTATCTATTATCTATCCATTTATGTATTTATCTATATCTATTTATTTATTATTTATTTATCTATTTATTTCATTTATATTGCCGTCTATTCGCCCATGGTGACAGAGTATAAAACCACATTTAAAACGATAATGCTAACAAAAAGACTCAAATAAATTAAAATAGTATAAATAGTATAAAATCACCACCACCACCCCACCCCTGGCAACAATTGATCACGTGAACCATTTCATGGGTTTCCTCCCGTTCTGGGCTCCCCAGGCAGGACCAGGTCTCCAGAGCCTTCCGGAAGAGAATTAAGAGTAGAGGTGGGGGTGGGGGGCGTTCTAATCTAATGTACAGAAAGAATTACCTGGCTCGGGGGAGGAGACGGGGCTGTAGCAGTTTCCAGTTCTGGGTGAGACGAGAGAAGCTCCGGGGGTCCTTCAGGGCTCTCGCCTGGGGCAGAAAACACAACGTGAGCTTTTCACCCCCAAAGTGGAAGCAGAGACAGACACCCCACAAGCCGAGATAAGCAGAACACGGTCAGTTAGAAAACCACCAAGCCCAGAGAGCAACTAGGAACCCAGAGCCCTCCTCTTTCTCCTTCCTTCCTTCTCCTCCTTCTCCTCTCTGCAAATCCCACCCCCTTCCAGCACTGATGACGTTCCCTAGATGGGTTATAAAGCGTCTGCGAGAGAACCACCAAGCTCAGAGAGCACGGAAAACCTCATCACATTTCAACCCCGAGCTACAAGTATTTCCTTCTCTTACTTTCATCCTTCCTTACAGATGGTTTTTTCCCCCTCTGACCTTGTGGGAGAGAAGCGTCGTCAGGCGGGCTCTCCGGCGGCACATCCGCCCTCTGCCGCAGCTGGGCGTTCTCCTCTTGGACCGCCTCGTAGCTGGCGTGGAGGTCCTGCTCGGCCTTCTGAAGCTCCACCATCTCCTGGTTCTTCTCGGCCACCTCCAGGGCGTGCCTGGCCTCCTGGGCCTGCCTCTCCTGCTCCCGCTCGGCCTGGGCCGCTCTGGCCTGGGACAGCTCTCGGCTCAGCTCCTGGACCTCCTCCTGGCTCCGCTGGAAGGCCGCCCTCTGCTCGGCCAGCTCCCGCTCCAGCCTCTGGACCAGGACTTCGGATTCCTTCTGAGCGGAGGCCATGGTGCTCCTGGAGGCGTCCAGCTCTGCTTCTGCCTTCTGCAACTTCTCCAGGAGAGTCTAAGGAGGAGAAAGACGGAAGCGTGGAGACATCTTCATTGAGCCGAGGTGGCGCAGTGGTTAAATGCAGCACTGCAGGATACTTCAGCTGACTGCTAGTTCTGCAGTTCGGCTGTTCAAATCTCACCTGCTCAAGGTTGACTCAGCCTTCCATCCTTCCGAGGTGGGTAAAATGAGGACCCAGATTGTTGTTGGGGGCAATATGCTGACTCTGTAAACCGCTTAGAGAGGGCTGAAAGCCCTATGAAGCGGTATATAAGTCTAACTGCTATTGCTATTGCTATTGAGGACAAGACAACAGCAGAGGGATTTGGGGTGGAGGGGTGGGGATCAGTCATTTCCCCCTCTTGTTCTCAGGAGCTCAGGTGGGGTATCTGGGGGTAGACGAAGGGTGTCAGGCCTGCAGCCATCTTTCCTGTTGGATCTCAGGCCTGCCACACTTTCTATTCTTCTACTGAGCATTTTTTTCTATGGTGGGAAAATGGGAGGGGGGGATTGTACGGAGTGAGATGCGATGTAGCCATAACAACATTCTTCCTAGACAGCCAAGGTCATCCTTTGTCTCTGCACCTGACCGGATCTCGATGGGTGGAACTGCCAGCATGGCAAGGGGAGATTGGACTGTGGGGTGGACTTGTGGGGGTGGGGTGGGGGGGCAAGATCTTGAACTTTCAACTGGGTGGGGAAAACCGGGAAGCTTTCAGATCCGGGTTTTCCCAGATGTGCCAACATGGCTCTCTTCATAAATTGGAACTTTGAGGAATCTTTTGCCTTGGACTCTGATTTATTTATTTATTTAGACAGATTTTTTTATTATTTTTCCCTTCTACAATACCTTACAGTCATTACATCAACATTGTTATGTCATCATACCTGTACGTGTATATAATATTTCGCTTCTATATTTACACACTTTATACAGTTCTATATATATTTATATATATATATATTGTTTTTTGGCTTAATTCATTTTGTTCCTGTTTTGCAGCCATTTGTACCGATTGTTCCAAATTTCATAATATTCCGACGCTTCTTTATCTTTTAATTTCAGAGTTAATTTGTCCATCTCTGCCCAATCCAAAGTTTTTTTTTTTATCACTAATTCGTCCGAGGGGGGTATTATTTTGTTTCCAGCATTGGGCAAATGCTATTCTAGCTGTAGTTAGCTCTGATTTACTTTTGGATGCTATTTGGAACCTTGACAAAGGGAGCTTTGTGCATAAAAGTTGCACATCCAGAGAGAACTGTGCCTCTAATGCTGAGGTCTTCAAACTTGGCAACTTTTAAGACTTGTGGACTTCAACTCCCAGAATTCTGAGAGTTGAAGTCCACAAGTCTTAAAGTTGCCAAGTTTGGGGACCCCTACTGTAAGGTAAAGAAATTTTCTCTTAAAAAGAGATTTTTTACGAGACAATTTACATTTTTTTAAAAATGAAAAGAAAACTAATATAAATATTTTTTTTTTAAAAAAAAAAGGAAGAATAGATAGAATTTTGGTTCTATTTCAAGGAATCGCCACCTCTTTCTCCTTCAACCCTTTCCTAATCCTCGAATCCACAAATCCCCAGTTCTGTTCTCTTTTTCCTCCTTACAGCTTCTGGTTTTCAAAACAAAGTCTTAAATTCTTTTTCCCTGGCCACACGTTAATGTTAAAAACTTGATTCGCTTTATTTAAAAGTCAGGAAGGGGTTTTTCCCCTGGATGCGTGCACTTTTTTTTTTTTGCAAATCAAGAGCAACTCCTGGGAAGTTTTAGCACGCAATAAATAGCAACAAAAATGTGATTTATGCCGGGAAACCTGAAAGTGATACCTGCTTTTCTTCCTGAGTGACAGTCAGTTCCTGCTGCAGTAATTCGACCACCTGTGTCCGGCCGAGCAAAGCCTCTTCCTGCTCCTCTACCTTTCGCTGCAGCTGCCTCAGATTCTGGTGGGGGGGGGGAGAGAAAGAGAGACCCCAAAAGGCCCAGGTTCAAAATCCACAAGACCAAAATACAGATTTCTCACTGCTGGTTTTGCCTCTGGCGAAATATATCTATATCTATGACTATATCTATCTATCTATCTATCTATCTATCTATCTATCTATCTATCTATCTATATTTCTATCTATCATCTATCTATCTATCCATCCATCCGTCCATCCATCCATCTATCCTTCCATCTACCATCTATCTATCTATCTATCTATCTATCTATCTATCTATTATCTATCTATCTATCTATCTATCTATCTATTATCTATCTATCTATCTATCTATCTATCTATCTATCTATCTATCTATCTATCTATTATCTATCTATCTATCTATCTATTATCTATCTATCTATTATCTATCTATCTATTATCTATCTATCTATCTATTATCTATCTATCTATCTATCTATCTATCTATCTATTATCTATCTATCTATCTATCTATCTATCTATCTATCTATCTATCTATCTATCTATTATCTATCTATCTATCTATCTATTATCTATCTATCTATTATCTATCTATCTATTATCTATCTATCTATCTATTATCTATCTATATTTATATCTCTCTATTATCTATCTATCTATTATCTATCTATCTATCTATCTATCTATTATCTATCTATCTATTATCTATCTATCTATCTATCTATCTATCTATCTATCTATCTATTATCTATCTATCTATTATCTATCTATCTATCTATCTATCTATCTATTATCTATCTATCTATCTATCTATCTATCTATTATCTATCTATCTATCATCTATTATCTATCTATCTATCTATCTATCTATCATCTATCTATCTATCTATCTATCTATCTATCTATCTATCTATATTTCTATCTATATCTATATCTATTTCTATCTATCATCTATCTATCTATCTATCTATCTATCTATCTATCTATCTATCTATCTATCTATCTATCCATCCATCCATCCATCCATCTACTATCTATCTATCTATCTATCTTTCTTTCTATCTATCTATATCTATTTCTATCTATCATCTATCTATCCATCCATCCGTCCGTCCGTTCATCCATCCATCCATCCTTCCATCTACTTACTATCTATCTATCTATCTATCTATCTATCTATCTATATTTCTATCTATATCTATTTCTATCTATCATCTATCTATCTATCTATCTATCTATCCATCCATCCGTCCGTCCATCCATCCATCTATCATTCCACCATCTATCTATCTATCTATCTATCTATCTATCTATCTTTCTATCTATCTATATCTATTTCTATCTATCATCTATCTATGTATCCATCCATCCGTCCATCCATCCATCCATCCATCCATCCTTCCATCTACTATCTATCTATCTATCTATCTATCTATCTATCTATCTATCTATCTATATTTCTATCTATATCTATTTCTATCTATCATCTATCTATCTATCCGTCCGTCCGTCCATCCATCCATCCATCCATCCATCCATCCATCCATCCATCCATATCTATCTATCTATCTATCTATTATCTATCTATCTATCTATCTATCTATCTATCTATCTATCTATCTATCTATCTATATTTATGTATTTATTTATCTATCTTATCTATTTATCTATATCAATTTATCAATTAATCAATCTATCTATATCTATTTATGAGTCCTCGGCTTACGAAGGACGAGGCCAAAATTTCTGCTGTTCAGTGAGTTTTGTCCCATTTTACGACCTTTCTTGCCACCGTGGTTAAGTGAGTCGCTGCAGTTGATAACTCCGGTCGTTAAGCGAATCCGGCTTCCCACGTTGACTTCGCTTGCCAGAAGGTCGCAAAAGGAGATTGTGTGACGACCCTGGACACCGCGACTGTCGTAAGTATGAGCCAGTTGCCAAGCCTATGAATTTTGATTCTTTCCCAAGCACCCAGATTTTGATCACACGACCATGTCATGGTCGTAAGTGCGAGGATTACTCCCACGTCCCCTGTTCAGGGCCACTGAAACTTCAAACCGTCGCTAAAATGAAATGCTTGGAAGTCAAGGTAGCCCTTGACTTACGACAGTCCATTTAGTGACCATTCAAAGCTGCAGCTGTTTCAGTTAGTGACGCTGGCTTCCTCCCACCCTCCCGGCTTTGCTCATCAGAAGGTCGCAAAAGAGGATCACACGCACCCCTGTCATAACTTTGAATCCTTTGCCGAGCCCCTGAATTTTGATTGGGTGACTCTGGGGGATGCTGCAACAGTCGTAAGTGTGAAACACGGCCGTAAGTCACTTTTTTCAGTGCCGCTGTAATTCTGAGCGGTCCTTAACTGGACTGTGGTCACTCAAGGGCTGCCTGTCCATCTCTGGCAGCTTTCCCGAAGCCAACCCACCTGCTGCATTTCTGCTTCGTGGGCCGACCGGGCCTCCACCTGGTGGATTTCTGCCTGATGCTGGAGAGCCTGCTGTTCGCAGAGTGTCTCTTTCTCCAGCACTTCCCTTTGAAGGGAGCTGATCTGCGGAGAGGAGGAGGAAATAGAATGGGGATTATAATGGGGGGTGGGGGAGCCTTAGGACTGCGGTCACCAACTGGGGGGGTCCGTGAGAAAAGTTTGTTGGTCCACAGAAAAATTACTTGCATTTTTTACATTGCACCAAATCCGGGGTCCTCAGACTACGGCCCCTGGGACAGATACGTGCAATGAACGCTGGTGTTGCTGCAGAGAGTTCTCCCCCTTCGGGGTCTTTTTGTGTGGGTCGGAGGGGGGCAGAAATTCCAACTCGGGTCCTGCTTCAGCCTCCTGGTGGGGGGCTTTGGGCAAAGGCTGGAGGGAAGCGCTGGTGGTGGCGAAGGACCTCGTTCCAGTGGGACTGCATCACGGCCTGGAACTGGCTGACCATCTCAGCGCGCTGAGCCTCAAGGCGCTGGTACCTGGCTTCACCTAGACTAGAACTCACTGTGTCTTGGTGACTGGTACAAAGTCACCCAGCCGGCTTTCATGCGTAAGGCGGGACTAGAACTCAGCGACTCCTGGTGATTGGCCCAAATTCAGCCAGCCAGTTTTCATCTCTAAAGTAGAACTAGAACTGTTTCTTGGTGATTGGCCCAAAGTCACTCAGCTAGCTTTCATGCCTAAGGCGGGACTAGAACTCAGCGACTCCTGGTGATGGGCCCAAAGTCACCCAGCTGGCTTTCATGCCTAAGGCAGGACTAGAATTCACATTCTCCTGCTTTTTACCCTGGCGCCTTAACCACGAGACCAAAGCTGGTAACATGCCTTAGCACAGTGGTTCCCAAACTTGGCAACTTTAAGAATTGTGGACTTCAACTCCCAGAATTCTCCAGCCAGCAGAGCTGAGTTGAAGTCCACAAGTCTTAAAGTTGCCAAGTTTGGGAACCACTGCCTTAGCAGACAACTTTGGACCACAATTTCAAACTGTGTATGGAAACGCCAAAGCAATGCTGGACAAGTTAGAGGAATTCCACAGGAGAAGAGAAAACTCCTAGGAATCTGTAACTTACAGCCGTTGGTTTTGTTAGGAATATAATCTAACGGTTGGGTTGGCAATATTTCAATCAGGTAACAATGCTGTACCTGTTTCTTTAAATCATACTGTAAATGTGATTGGTTGCTGTTTCCTCAATCGGCCATAAGAGGGAGCCAAAATCACTCTTAGATGCTGATCTGATCTGAGTGTTTGGAAGCTGGCTGTTAGAAGTGCCATATTGTGATCAGCGTGAGCTATTGTAAGTTTTGCAACTGCTCGCAAACTTTGTGTACCGGACTGTTTGTATGATTATGGACTATGTTATTTGGATTATCCCTTAACTGAAAGACGTTGATGACTGACTGTCTTATCCGTGTATGACTTGGACTGTTTGATAGACTGATACCTCTATTTCCACCAAAGTAAAAGCCTATTTAAACTGTAGTGTCTCTGTATGCTGGTTTGTGTGTTCTCCAACACCACTCTCACAACCCTTCTCTGAACGCACTCGCTCTCCCAACGGGGAGCTTACCTAACAGGTTTTACGTTCCCCTTGCCAATATTAGCCTGAGAAGATCCCAAGAAGTCAGAACACCCCCCCTCCTCCCCCCCCCCAAAAAGCCCAGATGGGCATCGCGGATTCCCCACCTGGTCCTGGGCATCACCGAGTCTTCCCATCGCTTCCTCCAGCTGCCCTCGGAGCTCCCTCATCGCTTCTTCCTGCTCCTGAAGCTGCCTCTGGAGTGCGCCCGTCTCATCCGCCGACCCCTCACCCTGATGGTGCAGAAGACAGTCAGGAGTTTTTGGAGGAAGCTTAGACAGCCCTGGACTTTTTTTTTTTCTTCTGAAAAGCTTTTTTATTTTTTATTTTTGTTCTCTCTATACAATTATAAGTATACATTCACATAGTTATTACTCTTTTTTACATTTGTCATTCTTATGCATCTCTCATTCCTTTTACAGGGTTATAACATGCCATTTGGGTTGCTTTGCTTACCATCCCTCGCCTGTTTTGACACCACCTTCTTTTCTCTTTCTTTTCTCCCTCCCTCCCTTCTCTACTTCCTTCCTCCCTTCCTCCTCTCCTTTCCCTTCCTTCTTCCCTTCCCTCTCCCCTACTCCTCTCTTTCTCTTCATCTTCCTACCCTCTCTCATTCTCCCTCCCATCTTCCTCTCCTCACCTCTATCTTCCTTCCCTCCTCTTCCTCTCCTCCTCTCTTCCTTTCTTTTTCTATTGTTGTAGGCGTCTCTTCCAGCGCTTAATTTTTATTTTCTTGGGGTGGGATTTCCGCAGACCCAAAAAGAGTTGAATATCATTTCTTGTTCCCTTTCCTTCTCAAATTTATGCTGTTTATGTTTGTATCTTACTTTTGAATATATACTTATATACTGTTATCCTATTTTCCTCCCCTCTTCCCCCTTTTTTCTACTTAATGGCGTATAATCTATTGACGATAGGCAGCCCTGGGCTTTTCAAATGTTTTCACGTTTTAAGCCAAGCGTCCCTGGAGCCACGTGTTATCGGAAGGGAGTAAGTTTGCCAGCGGAAGTGGGCAGAGGGTCTCTGGGCAGGAAGGAGCCACGCGGCTTATTTGGGAGCCTCTCCCCAGAGCGCAGAAGCCAGGAAAGACCTCAGTAGGAACAGCTGATCTGCAGGAAAGACGCTCCTTTGTCCCACACAGCTTGGAGATGGTAACTTAGTCCCTGCGGAGGGGAGGGGGCTCACCTGGACAGGAGGCGGGGGCCCTTCCAGCGGCCCTTCTGCAGGGGCTGCCCCTCCCTGGGCCGTCAGCTCCTCGATGCGCTTGTTCAGGTTGGCCACCTTCACTTTAGCCTGCAGCTTCAGCTTCAGCAGCTTCGCATCGGCCGCCTGCCGCTCCTCCTGTAGGCGGACCAGAACGTCACGCGCGGGGCGAGGGCTCGGGGGGAGGGGTTGAGGGGCAGGTGTGACCCTTGCAGGAGGGAGCCCAGGGTGCGGTCCCAGGTGGACCAAAGATCCAGGGGGAGCCTTTTCAGCCCAGAAGGAAAAGCTCATTGCCTGGGGACGGTTGGGGGGGGGGGGGGCGACTCCTGCAGGGCCAGGTTACTTCCCCCCCTCTAGTTTGCTGATTGATTTATATCCCACCTTTGTTACTTTTACTCGTTCCAAAGGTTTTATTTCTTTTAAAAAACACAAATATTTCATCATTCGTCAATCATTAAAACATCGAAGTACAATTTTTTTGTATGCCCCTCCCTCCCTCCACCTTCCCCCCCCCCCCGACTTCCCAGAACCCGTACACGGTATGGATTTCTAACAAACACAGTCTAAAATCTATTGAGACAAAAGAAATAAAGAAATTAATGACATTCTACATTGACCTTAGCTTCTTCTTGCTGAACCAACTTTAAACAATTTAAATCATTTCTGATCTTAAGCATAGGCTAACTGGAATTTCTTGGTCCCATATTTATTTTGTATATAGTAAATCCATTTTTTCCAGTCTCGTTTATATCTCTCATTTGAGTGATCTTTAAGATATGCCGATATTTTAGCCATCTCGGCTAAGTTTGTGACTTTCAATGTCCATTCTTGGATTGTAGGCAAGTCTTCCTTCTTCCAGTATTGCGCCACCAACAGTCTTGCTGCCGTTATTAGGTGCCCACCTTTGTTACTTTTACAAATGACTCAAGGTGAGAACGTATCCAGCACACCTTCCTCCTATCTCCCCTCTCGGAAGGTGGGTTGAGCCGAGGGAGGAGGACTGGCCCCAAATCACCCAGCTGGCTTTCCTGCCTAAAGCAGGACTAGAACTCACCATCTCCCGGTGAGTTCACCGGGAGGCTGTGAACTCTAGTCCTGCCTTAGGCATGAAAGCCAACAGGCGACTTTGGGCCAATCCCCAGGAGGCTGTGAGTTCTAGTCCCACTTACACACACACACACACACACACACACACACACACACACACACACACACAGAGAGGGAAAAGGGCTTGGTCTGCTTTCCACCCACCTGAAGCGCGGCCTCCTTCTGATGGAGCTGGGCGTCCTTCTGCCGCACCAGGGTCTTCAGTTGCGCCACCAGCTTCTCCATGTGGGCCAGCCGTTCCAGGACGTCCTCTGGGGTCTCCTCCCCATTCTGCTGGCTGGGTTCAAACTCCGGTCCCTGCGGAAAGGAAGGGGGGGCGAAAAACAGGAAGTCGGAGCCCCTAAGTCACCCATGGCTTTTCAAGCTCTCAATCCCCAAACAGGGATATTGGGGTCGCATGAACACCACATGAAGGGCCCCGTCATTCACCTAGTGCTGCCAAGGGGGAGGGAGAGACACAAAGGAGGCCAGACACAAGGCCCAGGTGGCTTTGGCTGTCCCTGCTGCGAAAGGGTCAACCTCCCTATTCCGCCACAAATGAGCAACTCTCAAAATTGAATTAATTAAACATAAATGTGGAATAGGTTGCCTGTTACAGATTGGTGGTGCTGACTGCTGCTTTATTTATTTATCGTCATCATTTAACAATCACATAATCCCTTGCAGGGTGGAGTCAGGGCAACTGGATGGAGCAATGGATGTGTTGACTGGCCAGATGCTCTTCCTGTCGCCAGTGCGGAGTTTCATTCAGCAGGTATATTCTCATTGTGCCCAGAGAGAGAAATATCTGCCTCTATCTGGGATCGAACTCAGCGCCTCCTGATTGCAAGGCCAGAGAATCCACCACCAGGCCATCGCAGCACCTGCTTTATTTATCATACTTAAAGATATGCTGCCCTTTATTTATAATCATCTATGCTGCCCATCTCGCTGATAAGGTGACTCTGGTTTTATCCTTAGTTAATTAATTTAAATAGTTTATACAGCCGCTCAGTTTTATAGCAGCTGCTTCATCAATGTTCCTCCATCCTCAAGAACAATTAAGAAGGCTGGCTTTGAATAAAAGGAGGCCTGTAATTGTAGGTTGACCTGCGTCAAAGCAAGGAGAGATCCAACCTAGAACGAAGAAGAAATTCCTTTGCAGTGGGAACAATTAACCAGTGGAATGGAAGTTGCCTCCAGAAGACTGCCACAAAGAGGAGGGGATTAACCTATCCCTCAAAGCAGCAGAAGGCAAGAAACAACGGATGGAAAGTAAAAAAGGAGAGAAGGGAATTAAGGAGAGGTTCCTGACAGTCAGAACAATTAACCAGGGGAACGGCTCGCCACCAGAGGTTGTGGGGGCTCCATCGCTGGAAGTTTTTAAGAAGAAACTGGACAGCCGTTTATCTGAAATGGTCCTGGGTTTCCTGCCTGAGCAGAGGGTTGGGCTAGAAGACCTCCAAGGCCCCTTCCAGCTCTATTCTGATAGAAGTTGTGGGTGCTCCATTACTAGAGCTGAGGTGGAGCAGTGGTTAAATGCAGCACTGCAGGCCACTTCAGCTGACTGTTATCTGCAGTTCAGCAGTTCAAATCTCACCGGCTCAAGGTTGACTCAGCCTTCCATCCTTCCAAGGTGGGTGAAATGAGGACCCAGATTGTTGGGGGCAATATGCTGACTCTGTAAACTGCTTAGAGAGGGCTGAAAGCCCTATGAAGCGGTATAGAAGTCTAACTGCTATTGCTATAGAGGCTTCTAAGTAGAGATTGGAGAACTTTCTCCTGCCAAACTGGTCTAGGGGACAACAGGCGACTTACAGCGGGGGACGGTGCTGTCCCAGCATCTTCTCCATCCCCCGAGAGCTCGTGCAGGACAGTGGTGGCCAGCCCTGACAAACGGCTGAGCATCTTCACCCTCCAGGCAACCCGCGGCACAGAGGGAGAAGGAGGAGGTCGTCAGCTGGAGCATAAAAGGAGCAGAGAAGGTCCAGAAAAGGAAGGAGTCACAGCTTGCAAGCAGCCGGGGGTCTCCAAAAGGCCGCAGAGGTGCAGGTTGGTTTCTTCTTTTGGGGGGGGGGGGGGTCACTCAGCTGCTTCAGCCGTTAAGTTTTTCTGCAACAACAATCATAATCGCTACACAACAGACACCAGCTCTGCATTTACGTCCCCAGAGTGCGGCCTGCAATTCATCCCTTGCTTAGATAATTTATTCACTTTGGGTTTCTATAGCCCCCCACCCCCCCACCCACCCCCGCTCCCGACTCAGACAAGTGACTCTGGATGAAATATGCCCATTGCCCAGGAAAAAAGAGACAAGAGGTCCCAGAAAAATATTCTGGCAAATCTGTGTGTAGCCAACAGTTTGGGAAACTGCGCAATGAATGCATAAACCCTTGCCAGCCATTTTGTGAGAGCGCCTGCAAGGCATTCCCCGAATCCCATCCATTCTGTACTCTCACTCATCATCATTTAACAACCACATAATCCCTTGCGGGGTGGAGTCAAGGCAACTGGATGGAGCTAACAAGAGTGTTTTAATGGCCGGATGCCCTTCCTGTTGCCAATGCGGAGTTTTGTTCAGCAGATACATTCTCAGTGTGCCTAGAGAGAGAAATATCTGTCTCTACCGAGGATCGAACTCACAGCCTCCTGATGGTGAGAGGAGAACTCCACCTCTAGGCCACCCCACCACTCTACCCCACTCTGTGCTCTCTCACTGCCAAGGCTGTATAAAAGAGCCCTAACCAGGAAGAGATGGTCTAACACAGTTAAACTGCCAGAATCCTGGAGAACCACAGTACGTCCTGGTGGAAGGAAGTTCCAAGCAAGGCGCTAGTCCTCATCAGAACTGAGCATTTAATCTCACGGATTAAAGCAAAGAACAGAGTCAGTTTTTAAGTCGCTGCTAAAGCCAGGATTCAAATTAGCTGCTTCCATTAAGTCACATCATCCCAATGAGGTGTGTGTGTGTATGTATGTATGTATGTATGTATGTGTATGTGTATGTATATATGCATGCATGCATGCATGCATGTATGTATGTATGTATGTATGTATAATGGCAGAGGAGCATCATGCACCGTTTAGTCACTAACTGATAACTCATTCTGCCTTCCTTTTCTATTGATGTATAGAAAGTGTTGTGGCCCTCGAGTCAATGAACTAGTCCTGGTCCCAATTGGAGCATGGACCTAAAAGGAACAGGTGTGCAGAGAGGGCACATGTTGTTCATGTCATTTATTTGGGTCTATGGTCATATACAAATTGGGACTAGGGCTACTTCATTACATCTTCAGGGCCAGAACGCTTTCCATAAATTGATAGAAAAGGATAGGTGAGTGGGTGGATAGATGGATGTGTGTGTGTGAGAGAGGGGGGGGATGGGTGGGTGAATGGATAGATGATAGATAGATAGATAGATAGATAGATAGATAGATAGATAGATAGATAGATAGATATAGATAGATATAGACAGACAGACAGACAGATGATAGATAATTGTAGATGATAGATAGATAGATAGATATAGACAGACAGACAGACAGATGATAGATAGATAATTGTAGATGATAGATAGATGATAGATAGACAGACAGACAGATAGATGATAGATAATTGTAGATGATAGATAGATAGATAGAGAGAGAGAGAGATAGAGAGAGATAGATGATAGATAGACAGACAGACAGACAGATAGATGATAGATAGATAATTGTAGATGATAGATAGAGAGAGAGAGAGATAGATAGATGATAGACAGACAGACAGATAGATAATTGTAGATGATAGATAGATAGATATAGACAGACAGACAGATGATAGATAATTGTAGATGATAGATAGATAGATATAGACAGACAGACGATAGATAATTGTAGATAATAGATAGATAGATAGATAGATAGATAGATAGATAGATAGATAGATAGATAGATAGATAGATGATAGATAGATAGATAGATAGATAGAGGATGGATGGATATGGACGGACGGACAGACATATGATATAAATGATAGGTAGGTGGGTAGACAGGTAGATAGATACGATATAAAAACATAGCGCGCGCGCGTACACACACACACACACACACGTGTACACACACACACACACACACACACACACACACACATATATATATATATATATATATATATATATATATATATATATATATATAAAAAACCAAACTCAAGAGAGCACCCAGGACCCCACAGTCTGCCCATTCCCTCCTCTCCCTCCCCTTCATCTTTTTTGCATACATACATACATACATGGATATGGGTGTGTGCATATAATATACATACATACATACATACACACATACATATAATACATCATACATACACACACACATGGAAGGAGAGGGGAAGGGGCAGAATGGACGACGACTGGGGAAGGTGGGGGGGGGGGTCCCCTGGTGCTTCCTCTGAGCCTGGTTCTTTCCTTGTAGACCTTTCGCCACCCAACCAGGTAACCTGATCCGTGCTAGCAGGCTGTGTGTGTGTGTGTGTGACCGAGCAGAATCTCAAGGGGGCATCCCGAGGTCCGCAAGCCGGTCCCCCCCAGCCCCCTTCCTCTTCCCCCCCCCCCCCGCCCCTCCGAGGGGCTTCCAGGGCTCCTCATCCACCTGCAGGAAGGGGGGGGGGGAGATGCTGCACCGGTCGGGCCTCGGCCTGCAGCTCTTCCAGGGCTCAGGAGGGCAAAGCGGTGCAGCCCCCTTGGGAAAGGCTCGAGGCGGAGAGAAGCGACGACCGCGGCCGAGACTCACCGCTCCGAAGCTCCGCCGGGGTTCCGGCCACATCAGCACCGGAAGCGCCCCGGTCTCCGGCCTCTCGGCACTTCCGGCTGCCTCGCTTCCAATACCCGCCCTCTTTCTCCCCGATCTCGACCAATAGAAATGGGAAGTAGTTGAGACAGACAGGTTCTTTGTCCAATCGCTCGGCGCGGCTTGGGCTGTTGCTGTGGTTTCGCGAAGCAGAAGGGCGGTCCGGCTCACGCCTCTTTTCCCACCAATGAGCAAACGCGGCTTGGGCGCCGCCCTGCCCGCACCAAAACAAACCAAAAGGGACCAATGGGAAGAGGCGTTCGTGCCTCTCGGTACCAATCGACGGCCGCGCCGCCTGGAGTAAGAAACCAATCGGAGCCGGAAGGGGCGGGGACAGGAAAAAAGTTAAACCGTCCCCATCCAGTGGAGGGCGTGTGCAGCGATTTGCATATGGTAATTTATGTTAATGTTTGAGGTCTCGCCTCGAGCGTTCAATGAATGAAAAAAAGCGGCGGAAGGCAGAATTTTTTTTTAAAAAAAATCCTTTTTTGGTGTTTAACATTTTTCTTATTTTTTAAAAAAATATTTAATAATTCAACAATTTTCAACAGAATCCTTTGGAAGAGTGAGATGGGAGGCATATACATTTAATAAATAATTCTATTCTGTTCTGTTCTCTATTTTCGATTCATATTTTCTTTTCTATTTTATTCTCTCCTCCCCTGTTTTATTTTATTCTATTATTATTCCATGAGGTATTAATACCACTCTATAAAGCCTTAATAAGACTACATTTGGAATTCTGCATCCAGTTTTGGTCACCACACTATAAAAAAAGATGTTGGGACTCTAGAAAGACTGCAGAGAAGAGCAGCCAGGATGATAGCAATATAGCAATAGCAGTTAGACTTATATACCGCTTCGTAGGGCTTTCAGCCCTCTCTAAGCGGTTTACAGAGTCAGCATATCACCCCCAACAACAATCCGGGTCCTCATTTCACCCACCTCGGAAGGATGGAAGGCTGAGTCAACCTTGAAGGAAGGAAGGAAGGAAGGAAGGAAGGAAGGAAGGAAGGAAGGAAGGAAGGAAGGAAGGAAAAGGATGGAGAGAGAGATAGAGGGAGAAGGAAGGAAGGAAGGAAAAGGATGGAGGGAGGGATAGAGGGAGAAGGAAGGAATAGCAATAGCAGTTAGACTTATATACCGCTTCATAGGGCTTTCAGCCCTCTCTAAGCGGTTTACAGAGTCAGCATATCACCCCCAACAGTCTGGGTCCTCGTTTCACCCAGATAGATAGATAGATGATAGATAGATAGATAGATAGATAGATAGATAGATAGATAGATAGATAGATAGATAGATGATAGATAGATGATAGATAGATAGATAGATAGATAGATAGATAGATAGATAGATAGATAGCAATAGCAGTTAGACTTATATACCGCTTCATAGGGCTTTCAGCCCTCTCTAAGCGGTTTACAAAGTCTAACTGCTATTGCTATTGCTAACCTTGGCAACTTGAAGATGTCTGGACTTCAACTCCCAGAATAGCAATAGCAGTTAGACTTATATACCGCTTCATAGGGCTTTCAGCCCTCTCTAAGCGGTTTACAGAGAGTCAGCATATTGCCCCCAACAATCCGGGTCCTCATTTTACCCACCTCGGAAGGATGGAAGGCTGAGTCAACCCTGAGCCAGTGAGGTTTGAACCGCCGAACTGCAGATAACAGTCAGCTAAAGTAGCCTGCAGTGCTGCATTTAACCACTGCGCCACCTCGGCTCTGAGGTGATGATGAGGGGACTGGAGGCTAAAACATATCAAGAACGGTTGCAGGAATCAGGTATGCCTAGTCCAATGAAAAAGAAGAACCAGGGGAGGCAGGATAGCAGTGATCCAGTATTTGAGGGGCTTCCACAGAGAGGAGGAAGGGGGTCAACCTGTTCTCCAAAGCCCCTGAAGGCCAGACAAGGAACAATGGATGGAGACTGACCAAGGGGAGATTCAGCCTGGAAATAAGGAGGGATTTTCTGACAGGGAGAACAATCAACCAACGGAACAGAAGTTCACTTCGGAAGTTGTGGGAGCTTCTTCAATGGAGGCTTTCAAGAAGAGACTGGACTGCCCTCTGTCAGAAATGGTGTAGGGTCTCCTGCTTGGGTGAGGGGGGCTGAACTAGATGACCTCCAAGGTCCCTTCCAACTCTGTTAATCTGTATCTAAAAGAGCCGAGGTGGCACAGTGGTTAAATGCAGGACTGCAGGCTACTTCAGCTGACTGCAGTTCAGCTGTTCAAATCTCACCAGCTCAAGGTTGACTCAGCCTTCCAGCCTTCCGAGGTGGGTAAAATGAGGACCCAGACTGTGGGGGTGATATGCTGACTCTGTAAACCGCTTAGAGAGGGCTGAAAGCCCTATGAAGCGGTGTATAAGCCTAACTGCTATTGCTAACTGCTATCTGTATCTCTATTCTCTAGGAAAAGAATCCCATTGATTAAAATAAAAGGTCTCAAATAATATTGCGAAGACCAAGTCAGCCAGGAATTAATCAAAATAAGTACAAAGAAGCAAAATACGTCCATCCTTCCTCTATGTCTTTGCTGGCTTCCTTGCGAAACTGGCACCCGAGACACAGACAGGCAAGCAGGAAACCTCTGACGGTGCCATAGGACTGGAAAGTTTTCAAAGGCCGGCTACGAGTCATCTCCTACCAAGTGGGGCAAATGCAACCTTGTCCCAAGCATGATGGCTGAAATCGACCAAGGGTGAAGAGGAACCTTGTGCAAGAAATTGAGTAGATCGGCAGGGCGTAAATAACTTTGTTTTGGGAAAAGTATCTGAGCCAACTTTTACTCGCAATGTTCTGGGATGGACTTCTGTCCCAAGCACCAATTGAGATCTCTGCAGAAATAAACAGCTGGGGAAAAAGCTTTGTTTTCCTCATTGCAGAGTGATTTATTAGCCATCCACACCTGGAAAACAGTTCGGGGCTGAAGCATCACCTACATGGAAGCAGTCTGCTGCAGCTGCTTTAAGGGAAGCCTTTTTGGGAAGGAGCCATAGACAAAGCAACTCAGAGTAGAACCTCTGCTGGCTTCTTCCTTCCCACCTCCAATGACTTCTCCCTCCGAAGCAGCCTTCTCCCCGAATTATCCCATTTTCTGGGATCACCCAATCCGTTGAGGCATAAATTGGCTAAGTACCCTAGCTGCATGATAAACCCATATTAAATAAACAGACTGAAGCTCAAGAGAGATTAAAATTAAGCAAATATGCCAGGTTTTTAATTGATTGGGTTTAAAGGGTGGAAAGTTCGACTCCGGTGAGGAGGAAGAGGGGAGGAGGAAAGGGAGGGGGAGGGGAGGAGGAAGAAAGAAGAAGAGGGGAGGAGGAGAAAGGGGAAGAGGGGAGGGAGAGAAGGAGGAGGAAGAAGAAAGAAGAGAGGAGGAAAAGAAGAAAAAGAGGAAGAGGAGGGGGAGAAGGAGGAGGAAGAAGAAAGAAAGGAGGAGGAGGAGGAGGAGGAGGAAAAGAAGGAGGAGGAGGAGGAGGAAGAGGAGGAGGAGGAAGAGGGGAGGAGGAGGAGGAGGAGGAAGAGAAGGAGGAGAAGGAGGAGGAGAAGAAGGAGGAGGAGGAAGAGGAGGAGGAGGAGGAGGAGGAAAAGAAGGAGGAGGAGGAGAAGCTGCTCTGAACGTCCAGCTTGTCTTGAACATGAACACAAGAAGCTTGGTAAACTGAAAAATGAGGTGATAAAAGCCTATACTAGCAAATACCACTGAAAAAGAAAAACGAGAAATTCCAGGAAAAAGCAGCATGGCTGCATAAAGAACTTTCTAATAAACTGAAAGACAAAAAGGACAAGTATAAAAAAATGGAAAGAGAGAGAGAGAGAGACATGAAGTAGAATACCAGCAAATAGCCCGAATCTGCAAAGATGAAACCGGGAGACCTGAGGATTTTCTAGATCAGTGTTTTTTTTTCAAATTTGACAACTTCAAGATGCGTGAACCTTAACAACCAGAATTCCCCATCGAAGCAATCCTGGTAGTTGAAATCCATACCTCTCAAAACCACACGCCTGAAAGACTCTGATCTAGACGGCCTAAGATTAGATCTTGCAGTCTTAGAGATGCTCGCTCCTGCCAAGTTCAACTTACTTCCACTTAATACTAAAGTGGGGATTAAAATTAAAGATCTCCTCCCACCACCAAGAGCCCTCTTGTGTTTTCCTTCACCGCATCCATTGCTTCTACGAGCTGGAGGCCTCTTGAAGAAAACCCAGATGTTTGTCAAAACACTGTGGCATGTTTTCCCCTCCAAAGGTCCCAGCTGGCAAAGGAGAGGACAAGGAAGTCCAGGTTTATCTTTCCGAAAGTACCCTGCAGGGTCAGGAACCAACGCGAGGAAACTTCTCATCCAAAAAAAGTAAACCCTGGAACCAATTACCCCCGCTTTCATAATCTGAACTCTGGACATTCTGTGTTAAAGCAACCACTTTCTCTACGTTTGACAAAAGCATCAGCGGGAAGGAGAATGTGGGTTTTATTTAGCCTCCCCCAACAACAAGGTGAAGACATTCTGACACCATCATCCCGTAGATGGCTACCATTTTGCAGTGCTCAGGACTGCTCAGACAATAACAGATGCTGTTGGCGGGGGCGGGGGCGGGGGTCCTTTCTAGCAGAAAACCCCAACCCCCACATCAGTGCC
>NC_045547.1:1723696-1865882 GCF_009769535.1 Thamnophis elegans
TCTCTCTCTCTCTCTCTCTCTCTCTCTCTCTCTCTCTCTCTAGTTCTGAACTGCAGCAGCTGCAAACTCCGGTGGATGCAACAAAGCGAGAAATGCTACCTCTTCCGGAACAGAGAAATGAACTGGCACTCCAGCCGAAACCTCTGCCAGAATGAGAACGCGGACCTGATGGTGGTCAGAAACAAGGATCAGAGGGTACTGAGGCTGGGGGGAGATGGGAGCAGACCAAAGAGGGCCCAAGTGATGCCCCTGTGAAACTGTACAGGGAGCCTCTAAAGCACTGTTTCTCAAACGTAGTGGTTTAAAAGGAGTGGACTTCAGCTCCCAGAATTCCCCCTGCCAGCATGCTTTAAGATGGGTGGACTTCCACTCCCAGAATTCCCCACCCGGCATGCTTTAAGATGGGTGGACTTCAACTCCCAGAATTCCCCAGCCAGCATGCTTTAAGACGGGTGGACTTCAACTCCCAGAATTCCCCCTGCCAGCATGCTTTAAGATGGGTGGACTTCAACTCCCAGAATCCCCCAGCCAGAATGCTTTAAGATGGGTGGACTTCCACTCCCAGAATTCCCCAGCCAGCATGCTTTAAGAGGGGTGGACTTCCACTCCCAGAATTCCCCAGCCAGCATGCTTTAAGAGGGGTGGACTTCCACTCCCAGAATTCCCCAGCCAGCATGCTTTAAGACGGGTGGACTTCAACTCCCAGAATTCCCCCTGTCTGCATGCTTGAAGATGGGTGGACTTCAATTCCCAGAATTCCCCCTGTCTGCATGCTTGAAGATGGGTATACTTGCTTAGTTTCCATCCGTTGCTTCTTGCAGGCGCACAGGAAGTTTTTCGGAAGAGATAGGGCATCCATTTGTTTGAAATGGTCTGGGGTCTCCTGCCTGAGTAGGCGGTTGGACTAGAAGACCTCCAAGGTCCCTTCCAACTCTGTTATTCTGTTATCATATTTATATGGCTAACGCAGCCAGGTGATGACAGTGCTGAGTGAATCAACTTTCATCCGTAACTGGAGCTCTGCAGCTTTCATCTTTCTTCTGAAGCCTGGCCTGACTCTGGTGACTTTATATTTTAGCCGTTCCTGAAGTTTCATACCTCTATGCATTATTACCTGGATCCGAAGACGAAGGAATACGACAAATTCTGGATTGGTTTGGCCTACGATATCGTGGAAAGGAGATGGCTGTGGTTAGATGGAACTGCTTACACGCCCAAACGGTAAGTTCTCTCCGGAATGGGTGATTTCTCCGGGAACACCCCCCACCCCTTATATTACGAACCTGAATAACAGAAGGGAATTACTGTGTGGTTGAAATTGGTCTCACACCCTTGGTCATTGCATTTCAAATTATTTTCAGAGGACACCAGTAGCTCAGGATTGAACTTGGGGGGGGGGGGGGCTTGGTGCTCTCTAAGCTGGGTGGTTTTCTTGCAGACATTTTGTGACCCAACTAGGGAACATCATCAGTGCTAGGAGGGAGGGGATTTGCAAGGAGGAGGAGAGTAAATCAGCACTTCTTTTGACTGACGAGGGTCCCGTTTCCCAGGCTTCAATCGCTTCCCTGGCTGTTTTTTTGCCTGCTCGTCCAACAATCTTAGTAACTGCAAATTGAACGGATGTCCTTGTTTATTGCAATGTGAGGCTACCAAGTGGCCGTTTTATTTGTTCATACATTTCCCTTTTGGACGGGAAGAAGGTGTGTTGACAGTATTGGAGTAGCCTCATATGGTTTGTGTCCTAGTTAGGTTGTTCTGTTCTGTGTTGCAATCTTCTTCTATTACCTCATATTCTGCCTCTGCTCCCAGCAATTTGCCTCCACAGCAAGCTTCACTTTCACTTTCGCTTTCAGCTGGGGCCTCCCGATCACCAGCTGTTTCAGGCTGCAGGGATTGCTAGTATAGCCTATTGCAGCCTCCGCAACCCCATTTTCCCATTTGCTGCAAGGAGGTAAATTGCTGGGAGGCAAAGGCCAAAGGATGGGGGCCGGCAGGGCTACATTCAGTGTATAAGACGCACCCAAATTTTCACCCTCTTTTTGGGGGGGGGGGAAGCTGCGTCTTATGCTCCGGAAAATATGGTATATTATATGACCCGGAGAAACAACACAGTCTCATTCGGCTGTATGCGTATACATGGCAAGAGAAATGAATCTTGGGCGTTTATCAGCCGAGGGAAACAAAGCTGTTGCAGAATCTGGTAGATCTGCTATTTAAGCCTTGTAGTTTTGTCAAAAATTGTGTGGCTGATGTGACCCTGGTGTTCGAGGGTTGTGCCACAAAACATAAGCATTGCGGCAGCCACTTAGCCAGGTTATAGGTAGGGTTATCTTTTAACACTTTGAGAGGGGGTCCTTTTGTGATTCTTGGGGAGTTCATTGGACAGAGATGGCTAACCTTTTTCTAAAGGCACCTGCCCAGCCACCTGCGCATGCACGAGCGACCCTCTCCCCCCTCCCCATGCATGCGCGTGTGACCCCTGTATACGTGGGGAAATTTTCACCTTCCCCAGGGTCTGGAGACTTTCCTGAAGCCTGGGGAGGGTGAAAATGGTCTCCCCCGGCCCTCCAGAAGGCTGAAAATTAGCTGGCTGCCGCACACATGTGCACCAGACCCGAGGGCTGCCCAGGGCTGCCGTGCCAGCAAGTATGTCTCCACGTGCCACCTGTCGCACGCATGCTTTAGGTGTGCCATCACCGCTGTAGGATCTTGCAGGGTGTCCGTTCCTCTCATGTTCAGCCATTCCTCCTCCCTTCTAGTGTCGTCGCTGTTTGAGTTGGCTGAGCTGAGCATTCAGTTGTGCGACCGTTGTTCTCCCCGTCTTGAAACTGGGAGAACGAACGAGGAGGGTGACCAAGCCAACTTTCTCCATTTCAGATTCGCGAAGCTGGGCGACCATGGCTGTGCCTACATCCAGAATGGCAGCTTCCGCTCCCAGCCTTGCAGTGAAGTAGCCAAAAGCATTTGCGAGACAACCGTCCAGTTTGGATGGAGCCCGTAGTCCCGTTTATGGGCCAGGCCACCTCTGCAGCCCAGAGACCAGTTGCCCGACCTGTCGCGGTGCTGCAGTGGGGCGAAGCTATCGGCCTTCCCTCTCTCTCTCTCTCTGAAAGGGTGCAGGGTTTCCCGCCTGACCAGAAGCCCTCTGACTCTTTCATGCTCCTCTCATGCCCTTGTTCATTCTGCTTTTCTTTCTGCTATGGGAAATAAATCTGAATTTCTCCTTCTCTTCAGACCCTGCTCAGTCGTACCTCCATTCCAGGGCAGTGGAGAGACAAACGGGGAGTCGTGCTCCTAGCCTGCCTTGCTCCGACTCCAAATGGCTCTGCCTAGCAGGGGCCCCAGAGAGGTTGCAGAGCAGAAGGGGACAGAGGGGTGGGGGTGGGGGGGGGTTGCAGCCTCCTGCTGTTGCTGTTTCCTGCCAGCCACTCTCCCAGACCCCAACTTCCCCTGACCAGTCCTTCTTCAGCTGGCTGGCAGAGGCTCCCCAGGGCTAACAGGAAGCAAGCAAAGGGCCCCTAGTCTTTGCTACTCTCTGCAAGATGGGCACGTGTAACAAGGGGTGGAGAAAAGAGGAGAGGGAGGAGAGGAGGAGAGGGGAGAGCAGAGAGTAGGGGGCAAGAAGAGGAGAGGGGAGGAAAGGGGGGGAGGGGAGGGAGGAGGGGAGAAAGGAGAGGAGAGGGGAGGAGAGTAGAAGAAGAGAGAAAATAAGAGAAAATAGAATAGCAAAGAGAAGTAGAAGAGAAAAGAAAATAGAATAGAATAGCATAGAATAGAAAAGAGAAGAGGGAGAGGGAGAGAAGTGAGAAAAATGTCCCCACCCTGATCAGGGCCCATGTCCTCCCGATGGCCAACCTTGTGAAAGACGGGCGGTACACACCATTTTTCGGCTGTGACCAGGGGGACCTTTGCCCAGGTTCGCCTGGTGCACCAATTGCAACCCTACCTGGATCGGGAGGCCCTTCAGACAGTCACTCACGACCTTGTGACCTCAAGACTGGATTATTGTAATGCGCTCTACATGGGGCTGCCCTTGAAGAGTGTTCGAAGACTTCAGTTAGTCCAGAACGCAGCCGCGCGAGCGATTGTGGGTGCACCCAGGTACACCCACATCACACCTATCCTCCGCGAGCTGCACTGGTTACCTATTAGTCTCCGAATCCGCTTCAAGGTGCTGGTCGCTACCTATAAAGCCCTACATGGCATCGGACCTGGGTACCTGAGAGACCGCCTCCTGCCGATTACCTCTCTCAGACCAATTAGATCGCACAGGTTGGGTCTCCTCCGGATTCCATCCGCCAGCCAATGTCGGCTGGCGACCCCCCGGGGGAGAGCCTTCTCTGTTGCAGCTCCGGCTCTCTGGAATGACCTCCCTGTCGAGATCCGGACCCTTACTACCCTCCCGGCTTTCCGCAAAGCCACCAAGTCCTGGCTGCTCCAGCAGGCCGGGGGGGCCTGTGAAACATCCAGCCCCGCAGAAATTGTGAATGTAGCGGTTTTGTTTTTAAAGTGTTGTCTTTGTCTAGTTTTCCCCCTTCCCTCGTCTATTGTGAGCCGCCCGGAGTCCTTCGGGAGTGGGCGGCATACAAGACAAATAAATACAAATACAAGTTCTCTGAAGAACTAAACGCCCTACTAACAGCTGTGAGGAGACCAACATGGCAATTGTGCTGGGCAATTTTAGCGCATGATGGCCAGATAAAATCCCAGAGACTGACGTTCTTTCTAAACCAAGTCGGCAGTGGTGGGTTGCAGGCGGTACACCCCGGTACAGGTGTACCGGAGCCTGCCCGGAGCACCGGATACCGGTCCGGTGCTCCAGAGGACCCACCCTCCCACCCGAATTCCTTACCGGTCCTTTAAGTCTTCGGCGCTTCCGCACACGTGCACAGGGCTTACAGCGCCTGCGCGGTGCTGAACAGCTAGAGTGTCGCGGAGGCTCATGGAGGCGCTAAGACGCACGGGCGTGCTGCACGCACCCATGTGGACGCCGCCGGGCCCATTCCAACCGTACCGATTGGAACGGGATCCAAAACCCTCCGCTGCAAGTCGCCCATCGCTTCACACATGGCTGGTGAGAGCACACACCACCGGGAGTCCTCTCAATGAATAAAAACACAGAAGAGAAAAATTCAGAGCATCGTCTGCACTTGGATTAGAGTTTATTGATTAGTGACACCAAATGGAAAAGAAAGCCTGATGCACAGGCAGCTGATGTTGTAGTAACCAGGGAGATTCTGACTTACAACCTTCAAGGTGCTTCCAGGTGTATTCATTAGAAATTCGTCTTGCACAGGTAGGGCTGTTCGACTTCACAAACCCGGTTATTCCAACGTCTATACTCTAGAAGGAATCAAATAATTGGTTAGACTTTTGTTGCAATTGTTTTGGGATCGCTCATCATTTGTACCTAAGAAAACTGGGGGGTGGGGTGGGGTGACACCAAAGATTAACTTTCTTGGATAGGAACATTTAAATATACAGTTTTTTCATGGTAGTTTACAGGCAGGTCTTCAACTTACAACTGTTCCATTGAAAAGTTACAACAGCATTGAAAAGATTGATTTATAACTGATTTTGACTCAACCGTCATGGCATTCTCCTGATAAAGTGATCAAAAATCGAATATTTGGTAATTGGAATGTATTTATAATTCTTTTAGTGTCCCGGAGTCATGTGATCACCTTTTGCGACCTTCTGACAAGCAAAAAATGTGGAAGCCAGATTCATTTAACAATTGAGTTCCTAACTTAAAAGCTACAGGGATTCACTTAACAACTATGGCAACAAAGGTCATAAAATAGGGCAAAATTCACTTAACAACCGTTGTGCTTAGCAACAGAAATTTTGGGTTCATCTGTGGTCATAAATCAAGGAGTATCTTTATGCTGAATTATTTCCACTGAATTCATAAACCACAATATTTTCTTGACTGGACATTTTTATAAAAAAAGCTGAATATGAATAATTACACTGGTAATTAATCATTACTGGCTGCTTCACTCAATGCAATCGAAGCCTTACAGGATTTGAATAGGCCAAGTGTAATGCAGCATCAAGATGATTTCAAATGATTCTTAGGATATGTCAAAACTATTAATTTCAGTTCATGATAACTAGACACTTAGGTCCTTGGTTTTAAGCATTTATATTTTGGGGAAGAGAAGAACTAATAATGATGCTATAGAGAACATTTAAAAAGCCGATTTGAGTGTGTGGGGGGGAATCAAAAGAATATTCCAGATTCACTGGGTTGCAGGATAAAATTCACTAAACTCCAGGCACGATTCCTGATTTTTCAGATTGCTCTTCCAGAATCCTTGATTTTTCCGTTGAGGTCTAGATGGAGGTTTTAGGTTTCCAGAAGTGATTTTTGTAAAAATACAAGTGGTAGCCTACTGATTAATCTCCAGACATTATCTCAAAGGTGCTTTTTCCAAAAACAACTGGACTTTCTTGGGGATTTTTTCCCTCTTGAAGATGTTTAGTTTCTCATCCAAGAAGCTTCTTCGGTTCTAAAAGTTGGGAGTTGAAGTCCACAAGTCATAAATGAGCCACCGTTCCCCACCTCTGCTCTACTGGATTCACTCCTTAGAGTCATCCGTGGTAGAAATGGTCCCCAAGCCTCCATAAATTACTAAACAGGATTCATTCAGCAAATGAAGCCCACAGGTTGTGTGAATGCAGTCTCTGACTTTATGCACAGAGGCTGTGGAGAATGGGAAGGTTGTGCTTTTTCACACATCTGGAGAACACAGAGTTGAGAAGTCTGATACACTAGAACAGAAAATCTTCCCTTTACCGTCGGCATATAGTTCGACACAATTCTGTTTCTTTTTGCACTTGGAAGGTTGTTTTGGTGTCCAAGGAAAGTACTCCTTCGCGGATTCATCTACCCATCTGAATCGTGCCTATAGAGAGAGAAAGAAAGAGAGATGTCATCTCTCCAAGTGCTTTTCTGAATCTTGCAGAAATCAGGATGTTACATCTCAACTGTACTTCTCAACAGCCGAAGGGTCAAATGTACGAGGAATCAAGGTGTCCTAGAGGACAATCGCTTAAGCCAGCAGTGTGCGTCCCCTGCCAAAAAAACGCAAGATAGGCTCAGGATCAGAAAAGATGATAGGATTGCTTAATACTGCACTAGTCAGGCCACACTTAGAATAGTTAGAATCCAGTTCTGGCCACCACGATACAACAAAAACCATGCTGAGACTCTGGAAAGAGTAGAGAGAAGCGTAACCAAGATTAGAGGGCTGGAGGCTGAAACAGGATGAACAGTTGCAGGAACTGAATATGTCTCGTCTAATGAAGAGAAGGATTAGGGGTGATGTGATAAGCAGTCTTCCACTATTTGAGGGGCTGCCACAGAGCAGAAGGGGATATATTTGTCAAAGCACCTGTAGGTAGGACAAGAAGTAATGGGTGGAAGATTATCAAAAAATGATCCCACCCAATGTGAAATTTTCCGTGACCCGACAAAAGGGCGAATGACAAAACCACGCCCGACTAAACCGTGTCGCTAAAACCGCGACGTCATCAACGCGCCGACAACAGCGCGGAGACAACAGCGCGGAGACAGAAGGGCGATTTCATTCGACAGAGGGGCGATTTAAGTTAAGGTAAGGTTTAGGTTTAGGGTTAGGTTTAGGGTTAGGTTTAGGGTTACATTTAGGGTTAGGTTTAGGGTTACATTTAGGGTTAGGTTTAAAGTTAGGGTTAGGGTTAGGTTTAGGGTTAGGTTTAGCGTTACTTTTAGGGTTAGGGTTAGGTTTAGTTTTACAGCGCACTTCTGTCGCCGCGCTGTTATCGGCGCGATTCAGCGCTCATTCGTCGGAGCGCTTTAGAACACGCGATTTTGTCACCGCGGTTTAGTCAGGCGCGGTTTTGTCGTTCGCCCTTTTGTCGGTGAACCAAATTTTCTGACCCACCAAAGAGAAAAAAATGGCAAGAAAGTAACAGGGGGTAGAGAGAAAGCAGAGCTACTATTTTATTTATTTAGCATATGGCAAATACATGGACTTAGGATAGTTCAAATGGTAATGTCCAGTCCACCCAGCCATTGAAGGAAAGGGTGGTCTATGAGGAGGAGGTTGGGCTAGAAGACCTCTGAGATCCCTTCCAGCTCTAGGGTTTTATATTCTACATTCTGTTCTAAAACATGAGAGAATAAATTCAGGCTCAGGTGATTACATGCATTTTACCACTCCTACCCATGACCTTAACAAAGCTTAGAGGGTTACCCCAGCCATGATTGCTGTGAAGAAACTTTGGGTAAGACAGAGAAGTTGTGAAGGGAGAAATTAAAAATCCCTCCTTAAACCCCTGGACCTTAAAACTAAATCCTGAAGCCCAACACTGCCCCATTGCACCCTCCCACTTGCACCCAAATTTTTAAAAGGACAGCATCCTTTAATTTTTTTAAAAAAATCTGTTCTGTTATGAAATCCGTTACATCCCTTAGATATGAGCAGATTTTTCATAAGCTGGATATATTGATGGAGTGATAGAAGTTGTACTGTGTCAAAACTATCTCAAGGAGAAATCCAGCATAAAACTAGGGAGAAATTTCCTGACAGTGAGAACAATTGATTGGTGAAACTGCTTCCCTACAGAAGTGGTGGGTACTCTGGCAGAGAATTCACAACTGGCAGAGATGGTAACAAGGTCAGCCAATGAATAGGGCTTAGTAACAAGGTCAGCCAAAGGTAGCTGAGACAGCAAGGAGCCTGGGTGTGGCTTAGCTGTGCTAAGCTCTGAGAACTGAAACTGAAACTAGTCTGCTTCTGCAACGGAAACCAATCTCTTCTCTCTACCACGTTGGAAGAGCCACTCTTGGTATTGTATATATTACTTCACGTGTCATTATGTATATAAAGGGAAGTTAATGAATCCTGCTTGATCAGCTACCTGTGTGTGTTTCCTGGATTTGATTGCTGCAACAAACTCTGACATGGTCTAACCCTGGAAGTTTCTAAGAAGAGACTGGACAACTATTTGACTTAAATGGTACAGGGAATCCTGCTTGAGTAGAGGGTTGAACTAGAAGACCTCCGAGGTCCCTTCCAACTCTGGATCAAGTTATTTGAGAGCCAGAAGCCGGAACGGGACATTTAGGCACGGAGCCTTAGCTGCACCTCCTTTGCCCCCAGCCACTCGCCTCAGCCATTTACAACCAGCTTTCTTTCTCTGTTGGCCCTTCCCCGATCATTCTCCGTGGCCCATGGGCCCCTGGCCCTCAGCCCCTTGTCCTTCGTCCCTGCCTAGTCATCCAGACCAGTGGTAGGTTCTAGATCCCGTCACAACCGGTACACTGCGACGGGACCAGGTGTCCACCTTGGGCACGTGTGCGCTGCACGCTTGTGCACACCACTGCTCTGCGACGCCCCAGCTGCTCGGTGGAGGTCGAAAGGAGAGAAATGAGATACAGAGAGAGAGGGAGGGAGGGACCCCACTAATATAGACTTGTGTGGACCTCCCCTCAGAGTCTTAAAAGGGTTATAGCTCAACGAGCCTCATTGCATCAGCCTTGCCTTACATTGCCTCAGATTACAGATTACAACCTTACATCAGTTGGCAGCTATTAAATCCTCATTACCTGACATGAAGTCCTGGTGGAATTGTGCCATGATGCAAATCCATTGATAGATTGTCCTGTTCTTGTCACCTCCCCCCGCTCCAGACCTTTTCATTGTCTTCAGATCTATCACTCCCCCCCCCTTACCTCCCTGAGGGAGGATTCTTCTACTCACAACTTCTACTCACCTGCCTGCCCTCAATTCTGTACAATCCAATCCAGATTCTAAATATATCTTCATAGTTGGTTATTAAAAAAGATGATATATAATCCATTTCCCGTTCATTGAGGATGGAGGCGAGGTGGCCCTTTGTGCCGTAGGTATTGCATTCCGACTGGGGGGGGGGGGGGACACCAAACAGACACAGGTGAGGACCTCCTGCTTTAGATTCCGATTTTGTCCTTTAGACCAAGGGTCTTCCACCCTGGCCACTTTAAGACTTGCAGACTTCAACTGCCGGAATTCTGGGGAATTCTGAGAGTTGAAGTCCACAGGTCTTAAAGTAGCCAAGTTTGGAGACCCCTGCATTAGTGCCCTCCCTCAGTTCCACAAGTCTAACCTTGTCCTTCCTTCTGGTTCACCAACTCCATCACCCAGTGCCTGTCTTCACAACATCTCAACTCTATAGCGTGGAATCAAAATCAGGACCTAAAAAATCCAGGCTCACTGCAGTATTTATCATTAACAATGCAGACTGGAGGAATTCCTTCCAGAAAATAATGCATGCACAGAAGCAATTTTTTTACCTACTGCACATGCGTGCATAGCATGCATCAAGTGTTCGTGCGCCCGAAGCGCGTCCCTGAGCAAATCGGCAGTAAAAGAATCTGGAACCCACCCCTGGCACATACCTAGGTCATAGATGATGTAAGCATAAATATTCATAATTAGTAGATGATGCAAGCAAAAAGAGGTATAAGGGTGTCCTGCCTGAGCAGTGGGGTGGACTAGAAGACGTTCAAGGTCCCTTCAACCTGTCATCTGGGTCAGAAGAGCAGTTGAACTCTGATAATGTTGGGGTGTTTTTTTTTCCCCTTTTGTGAGTTGGGTTGTTCTTTATCTGTGGGCAGCAGGGGTCCTGCGTGGTGGATTTTTCCAGGTTTGTAAACCTTGCACACCGCCCAAAGACACATGTGTGGGATGGGTGGCCATAGATATCAAATAAATAAATAGGTTTTGAAGGAGTCACACAACAATTCAGTCAGTTTGTGGAAGTTCAGGGTTAAACCTTAAACCTATGTTCTCCTAAGTGTAAACACTGGAGAGCAGGAAGCTATCCATCTCCCCAGACCTTTTGAAGGGAGGGGAAAGGGTCAAGCCACCCCTTCCCTGAACCCCAAACCCATCCTCTCCTCCCATGTTCTACTCATTGGCAGATGGTTTTGAGGTCTTGGTGGAAGGGAGGCGGTAGGATAGGGACCCAAATGGGGAAAACAAATGCTGGGATGTGTTTCTGCCGATCCAAGGACAGGTGGGCCGCACAGACACAATCCCATGCCAAGGTCCCTCATTTCCTTGGCAGGTGGACCCATAGGAGATGGTCAAACAAATCTGTTATGGTCTATGATCGTGTGGATGAAGCTCCATTGTGGTTCTACTCATGCTCTAGTCACATTGTTGTGGCCATATTAACTTTCTTGACCATAATCTTTGGACATCTCTGTTCTTTCCTTACCTCACCCCCTTCCTTCCTTCCTTCCTTCCTTCCTTCCTTCCTTCCTTCCTTCCTTCCTTCCTTCCTTCCTTCCTATTTTCCCTTCCCACTCACAGTGAAGCATTACACCCAGACAGTAAGCTTATAAGCTGAGTCGGAGGGTAGTGGGAATCCTCTTACCTCTGCATCATACCAGCTGAGTTCTTCCTGGAAAAATCCATAACAAAAATTCTCAAACATGAACCAGTGCCTGGGACAAGATATTGCTTCCAGACCTGTTGGTGGAAAGAGGAGACGTTGTCAAAGAGGAGGAGATTGTGGTCACCCATCCTGAACCCATAGATTCAAACTGAAAAGAGGAAGAGAAGGGACTTGAAAAAGAGGAAGAAAAGAGACGCCCTAGAAATAAGGACAGGATGGTGCCCAGCTGGAGGGGAGCCATGATGGGGATCGGGTACAAAGTATGGTGAGAAGCTGGAAAGTCAGGTGGGGGCATCCTCCCCTCAAGTAACAGAGTCAGAAGAAGAAGAATGAAAGAGGAACTCAACAAGGACCAATGGGCTGGGAAGGGTCTCAGGACACCTTTTACTTAAATGCCAATGGATGGTAGGGTGGATTTTCTGGTGGATTTCACAAATACCTTGACCCATTACTTATTGTTTCATTTTTGGTCTGCTATTAATCTTGGTTAACCTTTGTTTATCCGTTGTTCATTGCTGGCAAGAGGGTTTTTTTTTTTTTTGTCTCCTTTTTGTCTTTCTGATTGTGTCCCTTGAAGGGTGTGTAAATATTGTTTATGTCTGTATGCCTGTTGATGGCTAATTTGGCTGGATCTCAGGCTTCCGGTTGTGGTGGCAACTTTATATTTTCCTGCCGTGAATGGGCATTTTATATCCAATTTTCATGGTTGATGCCACATCCATATTTTCAGCTGTCCAACATAGAATCCCAGGGCTTGGGGGTGTTCTACAGTAGTTCAAACTCCTGCTCAAGGAAGGAGCCCTTATACCAAACGGTTGTCCAGTTTATTTTCGAAAACCTCCAGTGATGAAGCACCCGCGACACCGGGAGACACACTATTCATTAATTGTTTTCACTGTCAAGAAACTTCTCCTTATTTCCCTTTAATGAATTTGCACCTATTGGTTCTTGTCCTGTCCTCTTATGCTTTAGATAATGAGTCAACTTCCTCTTCTCTGGGACACCCCCTCAAGTACTAGAAAACTGCTGTCATGACACTCCTAGTCCTTCTCTTTCCTAGAGTAGGCATATCTACTTCCCTTAGCTGTTCATCATACAATTTAGCCTCCAGACCTAATACCATCTTTGTGGCTCTTCTGTACCCTTTCTAGAAATACTTCAGTCTTTTTTGTATCAATCAAGACCTACCTTGTATGATGAAAGAGGCCACCAGGAAGCCAAAAAGGGACACACGAAAAGAGGCCAACCACATCTGGAAAGGAAAAGAAAGAAAGCTAGCTCAAGGAGCTGCTGTTACCATATGTATTGATGTCCTCTAGCTGTGTTGATTTCAGAAGGAGATTGGATAAATTCTAGGATGAGGATGGGCTCTCATAGACTCCTACTCTTTCTGGCTGTTTATCACCTGCTGTCAAGATTGTTGGAGGAGCAGTCACGAAAACAGTCAGGGAACTGACTGAAACCTGGGAAATGGGCCCTCCTCAGTCAACAAGAGTGCTGATTTCAAATACTTATGAGGCTAGGACTTGGCAGCACAAGCAGACTTCAGCCAACGACTTTAATAGCCAACCATCAAAACCCCAATCAACATCTAAAATGCCACGTACAATAGGAATAATGTGAATACCACACAAAGAACAACCCAAAACCTACACACTGCTAGAGGAAAGTTCCCTGAGGATGGGCTCCAGCACAAGTCCAAAAGCTCAGAAGACAAAACCTCTGGTCCCGGTGAATGACCCAGATTAGATCCTGCAACATTATCCTGGAACACATACATTCACCTTCATTTGCATATCAATAAATGAGAATAGCATCCTTAACTGTCCAACAGCTTGCCATCCTCTTTGTGCGACTGAATTGCCTAAAGACTCCTGGGTTGACCTCTGTGAGACAGAATGGTGGCCTGGATGGACTCCACTTTGTCCTTCTATCTTTTTGTTTTTTGATAATGAAAAAGAAATCTAGATGTCCCCGAGGAAGAGTTTTTCCTTTCGTTGGCCTTTTGGTAAATTGCAGAAACATAAAAGCCACACATGAGGAGAACCTCATGAGAAGCTGAACAAGTCAATCCCCCACCTTAATGCCTTGACTGACACTGGTTTACCTGCCTTTAAAAAAAGAAACCTGTGGTTAGCAACGCAATACTAAATGCAATGGACCAGCCAGAAGTGTCCCCTCTATCAATTGATGGTCCTTCCTGAAGTATCCTAGAGGCTGGTCTTGGATGGACGCTACTTACAGCTCAGTCTTTGTATGCTGTCAGGAGAGTTGGGAGTTTTTGTTCCTCCTAGGTACAATGCTGGTTCTTTCCCACCTATTTATTTATGAGTGGGTTCGGGAGTGGTGTGTAGGTGTGGCAAACAGGCTGTACAAGGACAAATATCTACTGAAGCCAGAAGCACATCGACATCATTGTTAATGTGGAAATGCCATGGCTGAGCAATGATCCAGGCAATGGGAAATAAATGATGCTGGAAGGAGGAAAATATGCACCAGCAGATCCCAAAGACTTGAGGAAAATATTCTTGAGAACAAGTTAGACAGCTTTTCAGGAAAGCTATTAAAACCTGGTTCTTCCGGCAGGCCTGGGGCTGTTGACCTTATAGTCAATCTCCTCTCCTCTGTGACCACCCTGTGGTGCTGGAAGACAATTGCCATGCCTTCTAAAATGTGCTGGCCTGCTCCCCCCACAGCAAGAGTTTTACTGGTGTTTATTCAAAAACCCCAAAGAGGTCCTCAGAAAGCATCCCTGTTGTGCAGGTCCACGTTCTAACTCCAGTACAGCAAGAGTACTGGGAAACAGAGTCCTATGGGCACTCATGAAGTCCAAGAAACATTCCAGGTGTCAAAAGGGTCAGGATACACAGCACAAGCACAGAACTGGGCATGTTGCTACACCACCAATAAAATCCTCAGGGTGGGGTTAAGTAGGCAATGCTGGTGCAGCCCTTCTTGAGAGCTGAGGTTTACTCTTCATGAGTAGTCATTGTTCCTGTCTCCTCTCTGCTCTTTGTGTCCTTGGATCAGGAGGTGGGTGTAGATTCCACCTCCTCCTCATTGATAGTGGGAAAAGCTGCTCCCAGTCCTCACTTGGAGCCTCCTGGCCAACTAGCTGCAGCTGTGGCTCACCTCCTTCAGCCTCACCCTGTAGCTGGTCTCATTGACCCAGCTGAGACTACTCCATCAGGCTAGCATTCTCTGAGCCCCGATCTTGACCAATACTCATCAGAGAATTGCTGGAAGTTTAGCACTCAATCAAATCAGCCATCAACAAGAACATAAACTAACTAACATATAATCAGAAGGTCTCAAACAACACAATAGATTTTTCACGATCCTGTTATTTAATTGATAAAATGCTGAAGATGTTATACATTCAATCATGTTTGACTGTTGGTGATTCTGCATGCCAGGCCTCTCTGCATCTTCTGATCTTGCATTATTTTCTATTCTCTGGTGTCTTAAAAGTGATTTTTCCAAAAGGCATTTCGACTTTCTTGGGTTTTTTTCTTCTCCTTTGAAAATGTTTTGCTTCTCATCCAACCTAGAAGTGAGGAGAGACTTCCTGGCAGTGAGAAAGATTAATCAGAAGAATAGCTTGCCTCCATTAGTTGTAGGTGCTCCATCACTGGGGGTTTTCAAGAAAAGGTTGGACAATCATTTGGCCAGGCTGGCATAAAGACCCTGCCTTGCTCAGAAGCGCCCCTTCTAGCCCTGGGCTGGGACAACCACATTTCCACCAGACGTCTTTAAAAAGAGCTACAAAGAGAAAGGACTGGTTCCTTGCTAAATCTTGGGCATTTCTCAATCATCTTTATGATACCCCATCTGCCTTCGAACCTGTGTTGTCTCAAGGATTGGGAATGGGACTCCCAGCATTCCTAGCTGAAAGGAGAGAGAATTGGAATCCTGGGGGCTGCAGTCTGAATGCACATCACGGGCATTTGGTTAGGACAGCCTGTCCCAAATAACAGCAACGTCTTCTGTTCAGCATGTTGCTGATCAATTGACCAAGAATATCTATGACTTGTCTTCCTTGTTCAGTAGTTTTATTTCAGGAAGAAATATCTGCATGATTCAGCAGGCAGAAGGAAGCCTCCAATCTTTTGTACTGTGATATGAATTCCCTGAAGAAATTAGTTTCATCTGAATAAATTTCATGTCTTCAGGATCTCTACCCCTCAAATGCTTTCGTCTCACTTTGGAAGGGCACTTTTGATCACTAGTTGTTGAGCTGTTTCTTTAGTAGAATAACAAGAGTTGAAAGGGACCTTGGAGGACTTCCAGCCCAACCCTCTCCTCAAGCAATAGACACTAGATCAGTGTTTCTCAACCTTGGCAACTTGAAGACAAGTTGCTGGCTGGGGAATTCTGGGAGTTGAAGTCCAGACATCTTCAAGTTGCCAAGGTTAAGAAACACTGCACTAGATCATTTCAGACAAACGGTTATCCCATCTCTTGAAAACTTTCAGCGATGGAGCATCCACCTCTGGAGACAAGTCATTCTACTGATTAATTGTTCTGTCAAGAAATTCGTCCTCAGTTCTAGGTTGCAGCTCTGTTTACTTTCCATCCATTGCTTCTTATCCTGCCTTCAGATGCTTTGGGGAATAGTACGACCCCCCTCTTCTTTGTGGCAGCCCCTCAAATGCTGTAACACTGCTCTTGTGTAACCCCTAGTCCTTCTTTTCACTAGACCAGCCATATCCAATTCCTGAACATGTTGCATCCTCCAGTTCCCTAATCATCGTTGTTCCTCTTCTGTGCTCCCTTTCACGACTTTCCAAGAGTCTTGCCTGTTTCCTGATCCTTGGGAAAGTTCTTTTGGAAAAAGAAGCCAAAGATTTGATGGGCTGAGTTCAATGGCTCCATCCCAATCTCCTTCTCCAGATGTTTCACTAAGGGAGGAAACATTGTCTCCTCCAGGAGGGCATCAGCCACCAACTTCCTGAGTGGGGTTAAATAAAGACTTTAGGTACCTAAAACTAAAATCAGCAGCACATGGCAGACTTAATGCAAGCTGGGCCGATTTCAGTACGGACTGTGATTTTTTTTTTTTAAATTGCTTTTTAAAAATTCCTTGCCTACTGTCCCTGTCATGTTTTGGTTTTCTTGTTTTGTTGGTTCGAATTCTAATTTTTATTTGACGGGAGAAAGAAAGGAAGGGAAAGAGAGAAAGGAAGGAAAGAAAAAGAAAAAAAAATCCTTGCCTATCCTCCCTGTTACGTTTTGGTTTTCTTGTTTTGTTGGTTCGAATTTGTAATTTTTGTTTGACAAGTGAAATAAAAAAGTAAATTCCTTGCCTATCATCTCTCTCACATTTTGATTTTCTTATTTTGTTGATCCGAAATTGTAATTGTTGTTTGATAAGCCAACAAAGGGGGGGGGGGGGAGAATCCCTCTCCCTTGAGGAAAATAAATACCTAGAGAATTCCCTAGAGAAGGGAAAAGAAAGATAAATAAATGAATAAATAAATTCTTTGTCTTAGCGTCCGTCATATTTGTGGGTTCAAATTCCCAATTAATTAATTTTGCTTGTCAAAAATTACAAATTAATGAATGAGATAAATAAATCCCTTCTCTTATCGTCCCTGTCACGTTCTGATTTTCTTATTTTGTTGGTTCAAATTCGTAATTTTTGTTTTAACGAAGCCAGCAAGAAGAAGAACAACTCTCCCCCCGAGATAAAAAAAATACCTAGTTAACAAGTTAAGGGAATTCCTAGTCAGGGAAAGGAAGGAAAAATAAAATAAAAACTAAAAAGTTGGCTTTTCCAGCAAGCCAGCCTGGCCTGAACAAAACAAATCAAACTATTGATTACTGTTAATTTTAATTCTTTTTTTTTAAAAAAAAGTGTCATTGTCAATTTTAATTGGGTTTGGGATATCCTGTTTAATTTCTTCTTTTGTATTATATGTTTCTTTTAATGTTGTACGCCACCCTGAGTCCTAGGAAGAAGGGCGGCATATAAATCGAATATATAAACCTAAACCTAAATAAATAAATGACCTAAACTCCCTGTCACATTTTGATTTTTCTTATTTTGTTGGTTCAAATTCTAATTTTTATTTGGTGAGAGGAAGGGAAGGAGAGGGAAAGGGAGGAAAGGAGAAGAAATTCTTTGCCTAACTAGTCCCTGCCACGTTTTGATTCTTATTATTTTGTGTATTCGAATTTGTAATTTTTGTTGGACGAAGCCGGCAAGGAGAGAGGAAAATTTCCCCCCCTGAGGTAAAAACAACAACAACAACAACACCCAGTCAGGGCTAAGAGTTGTGCCACAAAATGGAGGGCGCGGGGTCTTCTTTGCAGGCTTTTTAGCTGTCCATTTCACTGCCTGTAGAGCCCAGCTAGAACTCGAAGGCTAGTCTCCAACCTTGGCAACTTTAAGACCTGTGGACTTCAACTCCCAGAGTTCCTCAGCCAGCTTTGCTGGCTGAGGAACTCTGGGAGTTGAAGTCCACAGGTCTTAAAGTTGCCAAGGTTGGAGACTGCCCTCTACAGGCTGTGAAATGGACAGCTAAAAAGCCCGCAAGGACCCCGCGTCCTCCATTTTTCTGGCACAACTCTTAGCCCTGACTGGAAAAAAATTTTACCTCAGAATTTTTCTCTCTCTTCTTGCTGGCTTCGTTCCTCTCCTCTTCAGAGCGGGCTGCAGGTAAGGGCTTTCAAAAGGGGTTAAAATAGAAGAGAGAACGGGAGAGATGGTTGAGGGAGGGAGGGTTTTTTTTTTAAAAAAAAATGTTTATTTATACATTTCTTCTTCTTTAAAATACATAAATGCTTAATGAGCGGCGTACTGTGTGGATCCATTAATACAACGTATTAATAAACCAGTACTGAGAGTAAGAATAACAACCATAATTAAAACTAATAATTGCTTGTTTATGATAAAATTCTTACATCGTTTACTTAGGTTATGCAATAATACTGGTGGTAATAATAATAATGTGATAATCATAACTGTAATATTATGAATGTTTGCTTCTATATAATACAATTTCTTGTATTTATATAATATTCTATATATTTTTTCTTATACTGTATATATTATTAATCTTTCACCTTCTAGTTTCCACCCCTTTTATCCAACCATTGATAGGTTTCAAGGTTTATTAGCATTATTAGAACATATCCCATTGTGGGAAGTTATCATCCAGCCCTCTCCCAGAAAAATGAAATATCCTAGGAAATATTGAAAAGGCAGAATATTTCTCTGGATGTGAAAAGAAACATGTTTTAAAAGACAGAATAGCTGCCTGTAGCTTCCTGCCCATCCCCACTTTGTCAATGGGCCATTGAGAGGGCCAGGCTAGCCACTTTACATAATAAAGACTTCCCCACTGCAGCTGCAGGGGGAAGGGATATTACTCAACTCTCCACATGGCATCTGAGAAGTCATACCTGGATTCAAAACGCAGCCTAGAGAGTAGCCCCTGCATGGCACCATGGGAGTCTGACAACCAATCAGAATACATTTCTTACACAGGAACAGGAAACAGAGAGGTGGGACTAAACAGGATATAAAAAGCCTAGCAAGCCCCTCCCTCAGCCCTTCTCTTCTTCTCCACCAACATTGAAGCATGTGATCGCCTTTTCTGTTCAAGCCATGTGGCCCTGTCCATCAATAAACCATCTTTCCAAGCAGCCTCCGTGTCTCCAGTGTCTTTTTCCCCACTTGGAGCTGAACCCAGAAGGACATTTCTTTCAACAATATGTTGAAAAGTATTCTGTTTCTTCCTTATCCTTTATACCTAACATTAATCTATCCATCTCTGCACAGTCTGAAATTTTTCTAATTATACTTTTATCTGTATGTAGGTCTTCATTTTTCCATTGTTGTACGAAATACAATTCTTGCTGCCATCAATACATGTATTATTAAATATGTAGTCCCTTTGATATCATTTTCTGATAATATACTAACAAAGAATCTTCTGGTTTTAAATCTATGTGTTGTTTTATCATTTTCTCTAACTATGTATGTATCCTCGTCCAGATTTTTTTTGCTTTTGGACAAGTCCACTACATGTGGTAGGATGGATGGATGATTGATGGGTGGATAGATGATGGATGGATGGATAGATAGATAGATAGATAGATAGATAGATGATCAATAGAGAGATATAATGATAGAGAGCCAGAGACAAAGCCAGATAGACAGAAATATGATGACAGAGAGATATAAATTGAGGAGCAGAGGGAGAGTTTAGTTCTAGTACCTAATTGGGCCCTCTTCCTTCTAGCACTGATAATGTTACCTAGTTGAGTCATGAAACATCCAACAAGCGTGTTCAGTGAGCACCAAGGACCCCACAGACAACTTTTAACCTTGAGCCACAGGTGTCAACAGAACTCTCTAAATGTACCTTTCCTGAAGAAAGACAGTGACCAAGGGTAATGGATTCGTAGCAGCGAAAGGCGAAATGTTCCTAGCAAACCGTGGCTGATTTGAGTGATGAGCAAATTATTTAGAGAAAAATGAGTGCGTGAGTGATAGGATAGGGTCCTGGAACACACCCACCTTCCCAACCTGCTCCTCTCTAAATGTCTTGATATATTGGCAGAAGGCAGAGGTAGACCATAAGACACTAAGTGATTCTTGCCATGTCAACTTGGGCTTCTCTGAGTTGGAGGTTGAACATTTTAAGCAGTATATAAGCAGCCTTGTGGATTCCTTTAGTGCGGAGTGTCCCAGCCCCACTCGGATGAGTTCCCAGCCCCACTCGAATTGTTGTGGCTGCTGAGGAGTTTTAATCTGTTTTTTGTAATTGTTTTGTCTTGTTTGTTTTTTGTATTACCCCCTCCCCTATGAGTTTGTTAGCCGCCCTGAGTCCCCCCCGGGAATAGGGCGGCATACAAGTTTAATAAACCATAACCAGCCATGGCAACTTTCAACTCCCAGAATTTCCCGGCTAGCTATGAGGAATTGACCACCATGGGCCTTAAGGTGGCCATGGTTGAGAAACACTAATGAAAAAGGAAAGCAACAACAGAGATAAAATTGAAAATAGTTTAATGGTTTTCACAGGAAAGTATCAGACCTTTAACTTGATGGGATTGATTCTGTAGGCTTAGAGTTGGATTGGGAAGCAAGGAATCTCTCTTGTAGTCAATACATTTCTCAACTTAATTCCAAGAGCCATGGCATCCCTAATGAAAACTTGCTCTCACTAAGTCCTCAACATGCAAAGGAACTCTGCTTTTCTTGAACAATTTCGATTCCTCCATTTTTTAAATCCTAAGAGAGAAAAGAGAAAAGTTGGGTATGTGTGTCTCTCTCTCTCTCCACATTTACCTTTGCGCGCGCGCACACACACACACACACACACACACACACACACGCTTTAAACATTCAGAGCAGGATGACCCAAGCCATGAGCTTTATCAGGGCTTCACAATTTCTTCCATTCTTGTAGTGCACAATTCCTTATCTGACATGCTATCTTTGGACTTCCATCACTGATTCCAGACTTCAGTTTAAGGCCTTCCTGGTTGATTTCACTGTAATTACATCAGGTTCCCAGTCTTTGCAAGCTGCAGGTCATATTCTACCAACAATGTATTATCTGGATTGGGTTTTTGATACATTGGAACATACAAATATTTTATATTATAAGGAATGCATGGGAAAGGCATAGCATCTATCAGAGGAAGAGGGGGAGAAGGGGAAGCAGGAGGAGGAAGAGAAGGACGGAGGAGAGGGAGAAGGAGTAGAAATGGTGATGGAGGAAGGAAAAGGAAATAGCGAATGGTGGTGGTGATGGAGGAGGAGGCAAAAAGGGAGGCAGTAGAGAAAAGGACAATTTGAAGACCGGCCCATTTGAAGTTTAGTCTTTGAGGACATCACTCACGCCTTCCCAACCTGTTGCATATTAGAAGTACCAACCATGTTTCTGGAGATTTGGGTAGACAATCTGGGGATTTCTTTCATAGAGGACCTCCACAATATCTTCCAACCCCATCATTCTATGAATGGGTGTCCAGTTCTCACCTGACGTGACAGAGAGCTGGATGCAACTCAGGTAATTCCTTGGTCTAGGAAAGGTTTCATCCCAGGATACATAGCTAATGGATGAGTGATCAGCCCATTTCCAGCATTTGTTCTATAAAAAGAGGAGGATTATTTTTTTTACCTCAATAGAGGGTGAGAGTCTCCACATGGCTAGTTACCCTCAAATCATTGGCATCTCATGTTTGGCCACAGTGCATGTCGACCCTGCTGTGCTCGGAGAAGCCAAGATGGGGTAAACCTGGTCAGTCAGACCTAACACTTTACCCAGAGAATCACTAGGAATCCATTTCGTGTTAAGGGACCCTTCTGCAAAGAGCAAAACGGGATGACATGAACTTCAACAGGCTCTTGCTGACAGACTTCCAAGTTTGCGAGAGAAATGAATTGAATTGAACCAAATGAATTCCTCCTGCTGCCTCTCCTTCCCTCTGCTTTCTGATGTCCTGCTCTGCTCAATCCAACCTTCCTAGGTCTCTCTGTCTGTCCAAAGCTCCTTCTGATGCCTCTGTCCCATCTGTTCTTTCCTCCTTCCCTACGCACCTCAATTCCCAATGGAAATGTTAGAGGAAGCGAAAGATAGGACCCACACCCTTCAAGCAAAGGACTCTGTCAACTACCCTAAATCCATGGGTCATCATCTCACAGCAAGAGAGAATTCGGGTGTGTAATTCTTCCAGGTATTTCCAAGCCCTCTGCTAGGGACCTCATGGAAACAGAGCATGAAAACAACTGGACTGGTTAGTTACCATGCAGGAGTCATAGAGGCCAATCCAGACACCTTTCTTGGTAATGTGGTTGTTGGCGATGTGACTGGCAATCATTTCCTGTTCCATCATGGAAGTGACAGAGGCCAGGTGAGCATATTGGCCATACTGCTGACATTCGGTCTGAAAGGATCCAAGAGAATACCCTTTTCAATTGGGGAGGTGCAGAAAAGCAAAGCCAACCTTCCACATTTTAGCGATGCTGGCTGGAAGGGAGACTCAGGGATGGGCTGGAGGATGTCTATGGGCACAAAGACAAACTTCCACATTCAAAACTTTACACATCATTTGCAAGATGACCTCATGAAATGCACTGCTTGAATCAAGCAGTAAACAATATCCCAACCAAAGAGAACAAGCAATCAAAGAATAAACAAAGCCCAATCAAGGAATGACCAAGAACGTGCCAACCAACACTGGCAGGTCAACCCAGAGACTTAAGTTTCGGATGCTGAAAGGGACCGATCCAAGTGATCCCAAAGGTTCATTTCCAATTAACATGGGCTTCCTTCAGGTTCAAAAGGTAGTTTCATCTTACCTCAGCTTCTTTCCATGATTGGGGTATAGTATGGAACCCATAACATTTGTTTTGGAATATGAACCAACTTGGGGGGCAGCCTATAGCTTCTATGCCTGTTCAGGAGGGAGAGGAGAACATGATCAGGGAGGTCAAAAGAATCAAAATGGTTCAAATGATTTCCCTAGAAACCTTTGATGCTCCTGGAGAGGAAGCTCTGAGGAAAAGGGTTGGGATTGCAGAGCATAAGACATTTCCTGGCAAGCAAAGAAGTCTTCTGCTAGAGAAGTTGAAGAAGATGAAGAGCTTGCTCTTTGTGGACTGTCTTATCAGTCAGAATAACAGAGTTCGAAGGGAAGTCTTCTAGTCCAACCCCTGCTCAAGCAGGAAACCCTACACAATTTCAGACACATGATTGTCCACTCTCTCCTTTAAAAGTGCCAATGTTGGAGAACTCACAACTTCTGGAGGCAAGCCATTCCATTGGTTAATTATTGTCACTTTCCAGGAATTTCTCCTTAGTTCTAGGTTGGGTCTCTCCTTGATGAGTTTCAGTCAACAAAACTATCTCCCAGTTTGGAACCCTCTAGAACAGACTGTCAAGCTCATGTCGTCACAGTGGCATCATTACAATTCCCCCCCACACACACACACTAAACTGGGCATGGGCATGGCCAGCATGTGACACGTCTGGCCCATGGGCTGAGAGTTTGACTGCCCTGCTCTAGAAGATGGATGGACAACCATTTCCAAATTTCACTATTTCCCCCTAGCTGGAACCGAGGAGAATGAAGGACAAGATGGGCTTCAAGCTTGTGGGGAGAAACCCAGAAGCAGGAAATTCCAGAAGACCAGATGCAAAGGCTCTACTGTTCATCCCTTTCTCCTTCCTAGTGCTGAGCCGTGATCAGATTTTGCAGCAATGAAAATTTTCTTTCCAGACAACATGGAAAGAAGGAAGAGGACAGATATGGTCAAGATGATGGCCGCAAGGGTGTGATGGAAGTCCCTGGCTGCAAAATGAGCTGAGTGAAATTGACCGATCCTTCCTCAATTTCTCTTCTGATATCCTGGGGAAGCTGCAATGCTCATAAGTGTGGAAGAAGGCCACTTTTTTCAATGCTGTTGTGACTTCAAACGGTCATTGAATGAATGGTTGTAAGTCAAGACCTGCCTGTATCTCATGCAGGGATCAATGGAATCTTCTGATGTAAAGTTTGTCGGGTGTTCCCACAGTCACAATTGGCAACAAGCTCCCAATTATGTTTTCAGTATGTGGAACTGGTGTTTAGTGACTATCTGTGTGCTGCTCTGATCAGTCTTTACAGCCTTTTCCAGTAGGTTTAGGATAATTTGTCATGGACAACTTGCCACAGGACAATTCAACACTATTAATCATTTCATTCAGTTACTTTGATTATTGGTGACCATGTTTTCAGCGAAATGATTGTATTTCTGTCTTAATTTTATTATTATGTGCCATGGTTCCATTGAAATTAATTTAAACTGTTGCATTTGTTGGAATGTCCTGCAGGGAGTTCTACCGTGGTGAGTTGGCCATGACAAGTTAGCTGTGGCGAGTTGTCCCATTCTGCTTTCCAGCTATGTTTTGCTCAAGGAAATGAGGGCTGAATGGAGGACTCACCTGATATAATGAAGCAGTCAAGCAAGAAGATCAAAACCAAGTGGTTGAATGGTCTTGAAAGTCGGAAGGAAAAAGAGAGAGGGAATGTAAGAGCATGCAGGTTTTGAAGGTTAAGCCATTAAGACCCTTATTGTGTCTCTTTGGGGCAGCCTTGCTTCTGACTAATGCCTGGACCAGTCCCTGCTATTTCCTTGGCAAACATTATCAAGAACACTGTTGCCTTCTTTATTTTATTGATTCGTTCAGTTTCCACAACCCAGTGACTCAAGGCAAATTACAGTTCTCAAACAAATGAAATGAGAACAATTAAAAATAATATGCAGGAATAAATATGCAGAGCGGCGGAGACAATCAACTCACTAACAGTAAAGCCTTTAACACATTCAGTGTTCCAGGCTGTTTAAGAACAGTCAAGTTTTTAAAACTTTATTCTAGAAGTCCAACATCTTAATTCCTAAGGGAGGACTATTCCACAAAGGAGGGTCCATGGCAGAAAAGGCTTGTCTCCAAATTTCTGCCAACTCACAATCTTGGGCTGATATGCCAATCTTATGGCATATCCAAACTGTTTCATCAAATTGGATGGATAAGAGATTTTTTTGAAAACCGAATAACAGTTGGAAGGGACTTTGTAGGTGTTCTAATCTAATCACCTGCTCAGGAAAGAGACCCTATGCCATTCCAGACAAATGTTTGTCCAAGCTCTTCTTTAAAACCTCCAGTTCTGGAGCATTCACAACTTCTACAGGCAAGTCCTTCCACTAATTAATTGTTCTCACTGTAAGGAAATTTCTCCTTAGTTCTAGATTGCTTCTCTCCTTGATTAGTTTCCATCTATTCCTTCTTGTCCTGCCTTCAGTTTTTTTGGAAAATACGTTGCTCCCCTTTTCATTTTGGTATCCCCTCAAATATTTGAAGACTGTTATATAACCTCTAATCCTCTTTGTTAGACTAGACACACCCAATCCCTGCATCCATTCTGCATATGTTTTAGCCTCTAGTCCCCTAATCATATTAGTTACTTTCCTCTGCCTTCTTTCCAGAGTCTCAATATCTTTTTATATTGTGGCAACCAAAATTGGATGCAGAATTTAAAGAAACCCAGTATCCATCACGTAACCCAATAATCCATCATGTTACCCAGTAATCCAACACATCACCCAGTATTCCCAAGCCCTTTGGAGCAGCGTTGAAAGAGAGCTTCTTTGACCAATCGAGAAGGACAAAAAGGGAATTGCCTTACTTGTGTAACGCTGTGGAAAATTAAATTTCAGCATCCACCTAATTCCAGTGTTTGGTGATGCTCTCTTTCACCTCTGTCCTGCCGGATGACACTGCTATCGGAAATTGGACTGCTATCCAGTGCAACACCAGAGAGCACAATGCAAAATAAACCTACCTGAACATAGTTTCTGCAAGCCTGATCTTCGTCTGCTGCAGCCCACTAATTCTCCTGCCGGATTTATAACTTTTCTGAAGCAGTGGGGCCTTTAATGGTGCTTGCAAGCAGGACACACAAGCAGCAAACTCAGGGCTGTTTTCAATAAAACAGCAGCAAGAACAGCAAGAACCACACCATGATCGGCTATATAAACAAGGAGATCATTTGGGATAGTTAAGAAGCTGTGGAAAACTTTATGAGTTGATTACAGTGACTGTTAACACAACATTTTTTAATTTTTAATCTTTTGATTTTTCATTATGCTATGTTATTTATTGTTTTTATTATTGTTGTTCTATCTATTAACTATTTTTCTCAATATAGTAGCCCTGGAGGAAACAGCAGCCAACTGGCTGGTCTCGCTGCACACCACTGACGCTGAGGAGCTGTATGATTTTGACCACTTCATGATCGCTTTGAGATGCTGGTTCCCAGACCCAGTGGTAGACCAGAAATCAAAAAGAAAGATCAGGACCATCTGACAAAGGAGACGGTTGGTCGCAGCCTGCATGAATCTAATGCGGCCTCCCCATTAGGTTAGTAAGTCAAAAATTTTGTCCAATGAATTAGACTCAATTTTACAAATTTTTAAAATCAAATTCATTAATTGAATCAAGTGGGTTGTTAAATGAAGATCTGATTTATTATTTCCTCCAATTCATTAATTGATTGCTGCCATTGTTAACTGAGCTGAGAGGCTTTCCCACCGGCTGCCTATCAGCTGTTTCAGCTGTTTCTGGTGCAGCCTTAGGCTGAGGAACTAAATTGCCTCCAAGCAGGGTTGCAAAGCTCTCCCTTTGCTGTTGCTTTTTTTAAAAAACCCACCTGCCACTAATTAACTTAAGAATTTCCAGCCAGGAACCCAGAGGGAGATGGAGGAGGGATTTACATAACTCTCTGCTTGCTACAGTAACAGAGGGACCTTGAGGTCATCTGGTCTAACCCACTGCTGTCACAAGAGAATATTTCTGATAAATACCTATCCAGTCTCTTCTTAAAAGCTTCTAGTGATGGGGCATCCACAACTGCTAGAAGCAATTGAAATTTAAAACCTACAAACTACAGTAATATACACTAATCTCCAAAATAAAAGAAAGGAAACACAGTATGAGCCGAGGTGGCGCAGTGGTTAAATGCAGCACTGCAGGCTACTTCAGCTGACTGCAGTTCTGCAGTTCGGCTGTTCAAATCTCACCGGCTCAATAGCAATAGCAGTAGACTTATATACCGCTTCATAGGGCTTTCAGCCCTCTCTAAGCGGTTTACAGAGAGTCAGCATATTGCCCCCAACAATCTGGGTCCTCATTTTACCCACCTCGGAAGGATGGAAGGCTGAGTCAACCCTGAGCCCTGAGCCGGTGAGATTTGAACCGCTGAACCGCTGAACTGCTGATCTAGCAGTAGCCTGCAGTGCTGCATTTAACCACTGCGCCACCTCGGCTCAAGGTTGACTCAGCCTTCCATCCCTCCGAGGTGGGTAAAATGAGAACCCGGATTGTTGTTGGGGGCAATATGCTGACTCTGTAAACCGCTTAGAGAGGGCTGAAAGCTCTATGAAGCGGTATATAAGTCTAACTGCTATTGCTATTGCTATAGTATTACAGAATGCTTTGTGTAGATGCTGGCTAGCATTTCTACAAGCAGTTTCAAGACAAATGCAAACAAACTTTATCTTTGCAATGTACTGTACTTACAAACACAATAATTTGTAAAGTATATTACTTAAAAACTGGAGCAGTTCCCAAAATGTTTACAAACAAATAATACAATACTATAAAATAACAAAAAAGAATATTTTAAACTACTTACAGAAGCAATTCTAGCACTCAATTCTAGCACTAGTCCTCAAGCCCATGCAGCACCAAAAAACCCCAAAAACAAATTGGCACCAGCTGCAAAAATCACTGGATCTTGTTTGGCCATGTGACTCGGGGCAAAAAGACTGCCGGTTTCAGGAAATTGCATGTTGTAACCCTGATTGGCACAGACAAGTCACAGAGTTAAAAATGGCAGTGACTGAATCTTGTAATTGGTAGGAGAATTCCCATTAAGACAGAAAACTTCAATTTTCAGACAGCGTTGGTACTTACCTGATACGCCTCTTCTCATAGTGGGGGGAGGAGTATCCAGACTGGGTTGACCTTGCCTTCTCATGGATTGGATTGAGTCATGTAAGCCCCTGGCCACCAGGTATTCCCCAGTTATCGACAAAGAACTCTATCCGACTCGTTGCACCATTCACTCCAGACTCTTATTCCAGTTATTAGCTTTTATTGGTTTGAACATCAACATATATATACCTTCTTTAAACAACAAACATAACGCTTAGTCACAAACACTGTCAGGGAGGGGCTGGATACTCCTCCCCCCACTATGAGAAGAAGCGTATCAGGTAAGTACCAATGCCCTTTCTCCATAGTGAGGGGGAAGGAGTATCCAGACTGGGACGTACCAAAGCCCACACATCCCTAGGAAGGGAGACTCCTGAGGCATCATGCCCCCAACTCATGCCTGGTGAGGCGTGGCTCCATCCTGTGGACCGCCTGTAAAACCCTGCAGCTGAACAAGGCTTCTGACGAGGCAAAAGAGTCCAATTTATAGTTCCTAACAAAGGGTGAGGGGAAGCCCACGTGGCTGCCCTGCAGATTTTGGCCAAGGAGGCCTGTGTGGCCCAGGCCGTGGAGGTGGCTGCACTCCACGTGGAATGAGCTGTGACCTAACTTGGTGTCTGCAGACCCTGTGCTTGGTAAGCAATGGCAATGCAGGTTCGCAACCACCTGCCTATGGTGGTAGAAGTTACCTTGTTTCCCAGAGACCCTGGTTGGAAGGAGACAAACAGGGCTTCGGATTTTCTGCTTGGCCTGGTTCTCTTGAGGTAGATCCTCAGAGCCCTCCTTACGTCCAGAGTGTGCCACTTCTTCTCTAACGGGTGAGAAGGGTCTGGACAGAAGTTGGGCAAGATCAGTTCCTGTGCTCAATGGAAGCAGGAGCCCACCTTGGGGATGAAAGATGGAGCCAGCCGTAACATCACTCTGTCTTGGTGGAACACGCAGAGATCCTCCCTGGTGGACAGTGCTTGCAGCTCGGATATCCGCCTGGTGGAGGTGATGGCCACCAGGAAAGCCACCTTAAGAGTCAGGATCTTAAGAGAAACCGTTTGTAAAGGCTCAAACGGAGCGCCTGTTAGAGTGTCCAATACCCTGTGTAAGTCCCAGGAAGGGTACCTATGTACCATGGGCGGTTTGAGATTGGAAGCCCCCTTGAGGAATTGCCTGACCATGGGGTGTTGAGTCAAACTCTGGTTCCTGCCACACAGGAAAACTGATGAGATGGCTGAAACCTGTCTCCTAATCGTGTTGGGAGTTAACCCTCTGTCCAGGCCAGCCTGGAGGAAGTCCCATTCTGAGTTTGTGATGGGTTCTGGCATGGGGACCGGCCTGTCTGACCCTTTTTCCCTGGCTAGAAGGGTGCTATGATTCTATGACTAGGATTAGCTCAGAAATTTTCTTGAATGTAGATGCAGACGCAGTTCACTGGTCAGCCACTAGAGTGCGCGTAAAGCTGAAGAGAGGGAAGTTAAGGCTCACAATGAAGAAAGGCTTGCCACAAAGGTAAAAAAATAACAAAAACGGCATCTTCCAACATGTTAGAAACAAGAAAAAAGTAAGGAAACAATTGGTCCTTTGCTGGGAGAAAGTGGCCAGAAGGTGACAAGCAGCAGTGGGAAAACAGAACTATTTAACTCATGTTTGGCGTCTGTCTTTACACAAAGGGATAAAACAGTCCAACCTGTCAAATGCAGCACCACAAAAATCAGATTAGGGACACAAGTTGAAATAGGGAAGAAAATGGTAAGTGAGCACCTGTCTACCCTAGACAAGTTCCAATCATGGATTACACCCCAGGGTTCTGAAGGAACTGGCAGACGACTGAACTATATCTTTCAGATATTCTGGAGCACCGGGGAACTACCAGAGGATTGCTGATGTAGTTCCCATCTTCAGAAAAGAGAGAAAAACAGCTCAAAAGCCAACATGGGTTTGTCAGAAACAGATCATGCCAGACTAATCTTATTGCATTCTTTGACAAAGGGACAAAATCAGTGGACCAGAGGAATGCCGTCGATATAGTTTACTTGGACTTCAGTAAGTCCTTTGATAAGGTGGACCATAACCTACTACTAGATAAAGTAAAAGAATGTGGGTTAGACAGCCTCTCACCAGATGGATTTGTAACTGGCTGACCAACCGCACTCAACATGTAGTCCCCAATGAAACTGCCTCTTCAGGGAGGGAAGTATGCAGTGGAGTACCCCAAGGTTCTGTTATGGGCCCAGTACTCTTCAACATCTTCATCAATGATTTGGATGAGGGTGTTAGGTATGTAAGCTAACAGTTGGGTTAGCAATGTATAAGCCATGATAGTAGTACTGTTTCTTTAAGTACTGCTTCAAATGTGGTTGGATGCTGTTATCTCAAGCAGCCATAAGATGGAGCCAGAATGACTGTTAGCTCTCTGTTTGTTAAATACTGATCAGTGGGGGAACTCATCAAATTTGCAGATGACCCCAAGCTGGCAGGAATAGCCAACACTCCAGGAGACAGGCTAAAGATACAGAAAGATCTTGACACACTTGAACATTGGGCACTATCTAATAAAATGAGATTCACTGGAGTAAGGTTCTACATTTAGGAAACAAAAATGAAATGCACAGGTACAGTATAGGTGGTATCTTGTTCAACAGTAGTAACTGTGAAAGGGATCTTGTAGTCCTAGTGGACGACCATTTAAATAGGAGCCAGCCGTGTGCAGCAGCTGCCAAAAAGGCCAACACAGTTCTAGGCTGCATAAACAGAGGGATAGACTCAAGATCACGTGAAGTGTAAGGCCACTTGGTAAGGCCACACTTGGAATATTTGCATCCAGTTTTGGTCGCCACGATGTAGAAAAAATGTGGAGACTCTGGAAAGAGTGCAGAGAAGAGCAACAAAGATGATTAGGGGACTGGAGGCTAAAACATAGGAAGAACGGTTGCAGGAACTGGGTATGTCTAGTTTAATGAAAAGAAGGACTAGGGGAGACATGATAGCAGTCTTCCAATATCTCAGGAGTTGCCACAAAGAAGAGGGAGTCAAACTATTCTCCCAGGCACTGAGTGTAGAACAAGAGCAATGGGTGGAAGCTAATCAAGGAGAGAAGCAACTTAGAACTGAGGAGAAATTTCCTGACAGTGGAACAGAAGTTGCCTCCAGAAGTTGTGAATGCCCCAACCCTGGAAGTCTTTAAGAAGATGTTGGATAGCCATTTGTCTGAAATGGTATAGGGTTTCCTGCCTAGGCAGGGGGTTGCACTAGAAGACCTCCAAAGTCCCTTCCAACTCTGCTATTGTATTGTATTGTATTGTATTGTATTGTATTGCAATGCATTGCAATGTATTTTGCTCTTTGCCTAGTCGCCCCCACCCTTGGATGGGCCTTCAGGGGTAATTTCTAACCTGATTGCAGGCTCTTCTGCTCCCCCCCCCCCAGTGGAGCTGCAGACTTTAGAAGCAGGGACTTGATCCCTGCCTGTGTCCTCCCAGCTGCAGGGGGCCACCATCTTGGGCCACATGGGGCCTCTCCTCCCCTTCTTTCCAAATGGCTCTGCAGACCAAATACAATAGCCCTGCCCTCAGGACTTTGAAAAAACAGCTTGTGCTACTAAGAGCTGGCCTCTCTCCCCTGTGGCCTCCTGCTGTTAATAGCAGATTGCTGAGAGTCTTCCCCCCCCCCCTCTTTCTCTTCCTTAAAGGGGAAGTTTTTCCTTAAAGGGAAATCCTGTCTGGGCTTCTCCGGCTAGTCAGGCACTCAGAAAAGGATTGAATAGGGCTTGCATAAATTGTGATAGCAAAGTTGCCGGAACACAGGATGACAAAGCCGAAGGGAATCCTCACCTGGATGGAGGGTTGCCCTTCTGCAGCCCTGCCAGATGAAGAGAAACCTGGTAATCTTTCCTCAGGTTCCAGGCTGGGGGGGGGGTTCCTTCCTGCTGCTGGCCTTGTGGCAGATGTCTGCCCCCCTCCCTGCCTTTCATACTCTCTAATCAGTCCAGATTAGAGAGCACCAAGGACTGCACAACCAAGCTCAGATAGTAGAAACTATTTGTTGCTCAGGATTGAACTCTGGGGTTTTTGGTGCTCTCTGAGCTTGATTGTTTTCTTCGAGATACTTCATGACCCATCTAGAGAACATCATCCATTCTAAAAGGGAGTGGATTTTGCTCCTTATTTATATACAATAGCTTGCCCTGCCAATATTGAATGTGTACTTTTCTCCTTGGTGTTGTTTTCCCACTTGATTCTTTGTCTTGTGTTAATCCCTGCTTGTCTAGTTATTGGCTGCTGGAGGGGATGTGTTGTGGTCTTTTTGTCTCCTCCTTAGCTTTTTTATTGTCCTTTTTGAACGGTGTGCAAATGTGTTTATGTGTGTGGTGGATGGCTGAATTGTCTTAAGTGCCAAGATTCATGGAGTTCCCTTGCATTTTTGCATTTAGCTTGGTCTAGCATGCTCATAGTTTCCCAGTGGAAATTGTGGTTGTTACTGTGGTTGTGTTGTGAGATTAAGGAGTTGCCACTGGGTCTCCTGACCGCTAGTTGGTGTTCATCAATGCGCTATGCTAGTTTTCTCCTGCCTGTCCTACATAACAGCTGTTATAGTCCTTACTCTGTATGCTGCAAATGATTCCTGTTTTTTTTCCCCTTCTGAGTCTTTTGGATTATTTAAGATATTTCAGTTTGGTTTGAGTGCTACGGTGATGCCGCATGGTTGTAATGGTCTGTTGGGGGTTTCCGAGATTTTTTTGATATCGGAGTGTCATATATCTCCCATATCCACCCAACTAGGGAACATCATTGGTGCTGCCTGGATTGGTTCATTTTGGATTTGGTTTAGGGTTTTTTTTGGCAATGAGCACCGGGAGTCCTCTCAATGAATGAAAACACAGAAGAGAAAAGTTTAGAGCATCATCCGCACTTGGATTAGAGTTTATTGATTAGTGACACCAAATGGAAAAGAAAGCCTGATGCACAGGCTTGTTCTGTGGGTCAGCAGGCTGAAGTTGAAGTAGCCAGGGAGATTCTGGCTTACAACCTTCCAAGGTGCTTCCAGCTACATTCAGCGTGCAGGCATCTTGCACAGAAATGGCTGTCTGATTTCACAAAACTGGGTTCTCCAATGTTTATAGTCTAGAAGAAATGAAATAATTGATTAGACTTTTGTTGTCATGGGATCCCTTTTTGTGACCTTCTGACAAAAAAAGTTAATGGGGAAACCAGATTTGCTTAACAACCCTGAGACAGCTGATGCTTCGCACAGGATGGTACTGCTTGGTTTCTATTCCTCTGAGTTGCCTCCCTGCATCATTACCGCCACTGCTCCCCGCCCCGCAGTTACTGATGTCAGGCTGTCAGTTTGCAGTGTGTAGCATGGCAGGCATGACATGAATGTTGCTGAGATCTTATAGAAAGGAGCGAGGAAGGACAAAAGATGGGCAAAATGAGTTTGTCCCATTCTGATGATCTTGGAATATCTCTTTATTGAGCTTAACTGGGTGCAGCTTCTTTTAAGGCTTTACAGGTTTTATGAGCTTCCCTCCCCACACCTGAAAAACAACGCCATCACCTCAGTTGTGATGCTGTCTGTAATATTTAATTCTCCAGGGTCCAAACTTAGAAGAGAAGGTAAAGCAAAAGGAGGCAATATGTTAAAAGTAGGAAAAACATCTCTCTGCATCGCATTGTGGCTGGGTAAGCTTATTTTGCTTAGTCAATTAAGGTGTTATCTGGATTTGTGTAATAAACTGACTCCTTGGCTAAGTAAAGTTTGCACATCTTTGTAAACCATGGAATAAAATTAATCCAGGTCTAGCTAACAAAGCTAACCCATGTCTACCTTGGCCAATTGGAATTCCAGCAGCTACAATTTGAAGAATATGCAAAGGTCAGTTAGGTGTTTTATTAGATGTTGTGCATGTCTATGGGGTCGTGGATTAACTTGCTGACCAAACCCACTTTGGCAGTAAGCTTTTGTTCCACATTTTGGCCCATTCGGAAATCTGTTGGAATTCCAAAAAGCCACCAACTTTTTCAGAAAGTCTTCAGTAATTGATTTGATAGGTGAATGTCAGTGGAGATTCTCAATTATCATGGTTGTCCCAAAGTTGTGCTTTTTCCAAAAGGCAACTAGAAGTCCATGATGAACTAAAGAAGCTTCTTGGATGAGAAGAGAAACGTTTTCAAAGAGAAGACCAAGAAGGAGCAGTTGCCTTTTGGGACTATTTGATAAGTGGTTCCCCCTAGCAGCATGGCAGTTAGTGATCTTCCTATGTATGATGGAGATGACAGGGAAGGTGTTTGCTTTGGGTACCAGCTTCTGACATGATTGCCTTCTACTGCAGGGGTGAAGAACGATGGCAGGAGTTCTGGGAGTTAAAGCCCACAACTCCCAAAGGAGCCTTCATTCCCCACCTCTGTTCTACTGGATGGGTATATAAACTCTAGAGTCATTAGTGATAGAAATGGTCCCTGTTTAAATAAATTACTAAACAGGATTCATTCAGAAATGAAGACCACGGGTTGTGTGAATGCAGTCTCTAACTTTATGCATATTGGCTGTGAATGCTTGTGCTTTTTCACACATAGAGAAGACGTGCTTGAGAAGTCTGATATAGTAGAACAGAAAATCATCTCCTTACCGTTGCCATATATCTCAACACAATTCCCTGTGATATGAGAAGGTTCATAAGGTCCCCAAGCAGCGTAATTCACCACAGATGCATCTAGCCATCTCATTCGCGGCTGTAGAGAAAGAAAGCAAAAGTGATGTCATCTCTCCACGTGCTTTTCTGAATCTTGCAGAAATCAGGATATTACGTCTCAGTAGTAGTAACTGTGAAAGGGATCTTGGAGTCCTAGTGGACAACCATTTAAATATGAGCCAGCAGTGTGCAGCAGCTGCCCAAAAAGCCAACACAGTTCTAGGCTCATAAATAGAGGGATAGAATCAAGATCACGTGAAGTGTTAATACCAGTTTATAATGCCTTGGTAAGGCCACACATGGAATCCTGCATTCAGTTCTGGTCGCCACAGTGTAGAAAAGATGTGGAGACTCTGGAAAGAGTGCAGAGAAGAGCAACAAAGATGATTAGGGGACCGGAGACTAAAACATGTGAAGAATGGTTGCAGGAACTGGGTAGAGCCAAGGTGGCGCAGTGGTTAAATGCAGCACTGCAGGCTGACTGCTAGATCAGCAGTTCAGCGGTTCAAATCTCACCGGCTCAGGGTTGACTCAGCCTTCCATCCTTCCGAGGTGGGTAAAATCAGGACCCGGATTGTTGTTGGGAGCAATATGCTGACTCTGTAAACCGCTTAGAGAGGGCTGAAAGCTCTATGAAGCGGTATATAAAAATCTGCTATTGCTATTGCTATTGCTATTTCTAGTTTAATAGAAAGAAGGACTAGGGGAGACATGATAGCAGTCTTCCAATATCTCAGGGGTTGCACCAAAGAAGAGGGAGTCAAGCTATTCTCCAAGGCACCTGAGGGTAGAACAAGAAGCAATGGGTGGAAACTAATCAAGGAGAGAAGCAACTTAGAAGTGAGGATAAATTTCCTGACAGTTAGAACAATTAATCAGTGGAACAGAAGTTGCCTCCAGAAGTTGTGAATGCCCCAACCCTAGAAGTCTTTAAGAAGATGTTGGATAGCCATATGTCTGAAACGGTATAGGGTTTCCGCCTAGGCAGGGGGTTGGACTAGAAGGCCTCCAAGGTCCCTTCCAACTCTGCTATTGTATTGTATTGTCTCAACTATAGTTCTCAATAGCAGAATGAGGGGAAAATGTAAAGAGGGACATATAACTAAGGCAGAATATCAGCAGATAGCCCGAATCTGTAAAGATAGCCTCAGGAAAGCAAAGACTTGAACAAAGACTTGCAACATAAGTCACAGATAATGAAAAAAGTTTCAACATGTACATAATAGTCAGTCAACCAAGAGAAAAAATGGCAAGAAAGTAACAGGCAGTAGAGAGAAAGCAGAGCTACTATTTATTTATTTAGCATATGGCAAATACATGGACTTAGGATAGTTCAAATGGTAATGTCCAGTCCACCCAGCCATTGAAGGAAAGGGTGGTCTATGTTGAAAAAAATCAGATATTGGGCCGGTGTAAGTTCTTGATGGACATTCAAACACAATGTGATGAATATTTTGTCAAGGAACACCATAGTCACACTGAGGGGTAGAGGCAAGACCCTACTGAGTCCTGGCAGACATCATGTTGTGTACGATCCTGTTCAGAGTTGACCAATGCTGGCGAGGAAAGTCAAATCTTGGCACCTTTTGTGTAGGGTCATCTACGTAACTGCCTGTAGCTGGGTGTTCAGCAGCCCAATTGGCTTTCCACTGTGTGTTGATGTCAAAGTTGTAAGATAACTGTTGTTTGAGTGCCAGAGAGGGCTTCCTGGATTTAAGACTGATAGATTGATTGATAGATGAGGAAGATCAGCATGTACAGGAAGAAATGGGTTTCTCATAATTTTGTTGTATTCCTTCACTAAGGCATCCTGCCTACATGGAGCTATGTGGAGCTACGTGGCTCAAGACAGGGAGCCAGCGAGTTGGAATAGATTTTATGTAACTGCTTATGATCCTCATCTTTTAGTCTAGCATTGATCTTGCTAATGTGGCAGCTATTAAGCCAAACAAGAGTGCATATTCAGCTGTGGAGTAGACCAACCCTAGTGCTGATATTCTGAGAGTAGAGGCTGAGGCTCCCCAACTTGATCCTCTTAGTTTCTGGAATAAGTTGTTCCTGGTATTGATTTTAGCAGACATGTTCTCTAGGTGTTTCTTAGAGAGTCCAATCCAAACTTACTCTGAGGTATTTGCGGTCAGGATCATGAGGAAGTAGGTTGTTAATCAGGCAAACCTTTGGGGTGGCATTAGCGAGTTTGCTGTTGAGATGGAAACAGGTAGTTACCATTTTACTGACACTGGCTATGAGTCTCCAGTCAGCAAAGAATTTTCCCAGGGACGTTAGGTCCTCAGAGAGGAGGCAGTCCAGTACCTCCAGGTTTTTATCTTATGCTGCTAGGGCCAGGTCATCTGCATATCCAAATTTACGTCTCCTTGTAACTGGCATACCTGGGATATAAAGATTGAACAGTGTAGGTGCCATTACAAAAACGTGTGGAAGGCTGTTAATTTTTCTTATCTTGCTAACATTGCCCCCCCTCCCCAAATGATCTAAAAGGATCTATCACTGAGATGTTGTTTATTAGGCAACAGAGGATTTTACAGGGGATGATGTGACTCAGTTCGTAAAGCATTCCTTTCTTCCACATGGTATCACATGCTGCAGTAAGGTCGATGAACACAGCTGGGGCTTTTAAACCTCATGTCCTGTTAGTCTCAGCACCTAATCATCATAACTACAATTATGATGGAAGCCGGCATGTTTCACGGACAGAAATGTATTTATTGTTGGTCCAATTCTGTTTATGATAAGTTTCTCCAGAAATTTGAAACAAGAACTGAGAAGGGCAATGGGATGACAGCTTTCTACTCTGTCTTGTGGTTTGCCAGGTTTTAGAAGTGATATTACTTTGGCTTTTTTTAATTCCAGCATTCAACTGGATTCCATTCAAAACGCCTTAAGCAGTCTCCCGGAAAGGAAGACGCATAAAAGACAAAGCCACAGAGGTCTGGAAATACCTCCAAAAGTTCCCACTTAAGAGCGTTCTTTCCAGGCATAGCTGTTGATCAGCATCCAAACACAGGGGATGTTGGTGAAAGTTCCTCTGTTAAACTGTGTCACAGGTGTCCTGGGTGTGCAAAGACTATGACAGAGTTTGGAACCGTGACAGAGTTTGTTAAAAATGCTTATACTCACTGATGAGAAGAAACCATACAGGACACTATTGCTCAGATCTGAATAAACATGTCATTTAGAGAGAATTGGGATCTGTCCCTTTGACCATTCCAGGCTCAATCTAGAGAGCGTGTGTAACACAACGAAGGTCAACTTCTTAAGATCCAAAGCTGCACTGAGATCCCAAAATGAATGTTTTGAAGGCTCTCCAAGGAACAACCCCCCCCTCCATATACTAGGATTGCTATCATGTTGTTGTTAAGTCCTGGTGGAATTGTGCCATGATGCAAATCCATTGGCAGATTGGCCTATTCTTGTCACCTCCACCCTATCCCCTCCAGACCCTTTTTTTAAAAATATTTTTTTTTCATTTTTAAACCAACAAAAACAAAACAACACATACAAAAAACTTTCCTCAATTTTGTCAAGCTGGTTGTTTGGTTACAAACTTTTGTGCATCAGTTTTTACTATTAAAAATAAGATCACTGGTTATCCATCAAACATAACTAAATACATCCTTATCATTGAGCATTATGTGTTCAAGTTACCGCTAATATTAATCATCCATGGAGTATACAATACTTACAGTGTGGCATATTCAACTCCAGAAATAGTTTCCCATTGTTAATCCAAGCAGTTATTGAACATTTCAATTCATATATGTATCGGTTATTCATTACATCATTAGAACTCTGCCATGATGTAAATACATTGACAGATTGGTGTATTTTTGTCACCTCCCCCCTCCCGCCCAGACCTTTTCATTGTCTTCAGGTATACCACTCACTCCCTTTCCTCTCCAATATCTACTCACCTTCCCTCCCTCGATTCTGTACAATCCAATCCAGATTGTAAATCGCTCTGGGTCGTTGATTAGTAGAAAAAAAGTTATGGTGTCCATTTCCCGTTGGTTGAGGATTGAGGCAAGGTGGCCATGTTTGCTATGGGAAGTACATTCTGTCTGGAAACACCAAGCAGACACAGGTGAGGACTTCCTACTTCAGATGCTGACCCTGTCCTTTAGACCAGGCTCTTCAAACCAGGCCATTTTAAGACTTGTGGACTTCAACTTCCAGAATTCCCCAGTCAGCATTGCTGACTGTCAAATTCTGGGAGTTGAGGTCCGCAAGTCTTAAAGTGACTAAGTTTGGAGACCCCTGCTTTAGAACCCTCCTTTAGTTCCACAACTTTATCCTCGTCCTTCCTGCTGATTCTCCAACTCCATCACCCTGTGCCTGTCTTCACGACATCTAAACTCTAGCGTGGAATCAAAAGCCGGACCTAAAAAGCAATCGTCCAGGCTCACTGCAGTATTTATCCCTTCCAACTCTGATTCTGTATTCCAATCTGCATCAATATGCATAATTAGCAAATACCAATCTACTTCCCGCTTATCAAGAAAGTGTCTTAACAAAGAGGAACATATCAGTTATGTTGGCAAAGATAAAACATACCAGAACTGTGGACTTCAAGGTTGCCTCAAATAGCACACATTCCTCCTTTTTTTTTTCTATTTTGAAAACTTCCAATTTCTCCAAGAATTTGTTTCCCTCACAGTAGAAGCTTCATCTGGTAACCTCCTTTGTCTGCTGTAATGTTACTTTCTTTGCTCCTCAGTGCTACCATGAAACGTTCCTAAGGTGTGCTTTTCTACACTGAGGTTTAAGCATGTGAGGGGTTCTCTGAACTTGCCACTGATGATACTACCTAGTTTGAGGGATGAAACATCTGCAAGAAAATAACCAAGCTCAGAGAGCACCAAGGACCCCTCATTTCAACCAGAATCACATTGTTGTGGCCACCATATTGACGTTTTTGACCATAATCTTTGGACACCTCTGCTCACTCCTTCCTTGCTTCCTTTCATCTTCCCTTCCTGCCTTCCCACAATGAAGCATTATGCTCAAAAAGCAAGCCAATAGGCTGAAATGGAACTGACCATCCAAACATGGAGGTGGATGGGGCTCCTCTTACCTCTGCATCCTGCCAGCTCAGTTCGTTCTTGAAAAATCCATAACAATGGTCCTTATACAGGAACCACTTCGAGGGACAAGATAATGCTTCCAGACCTGTTGGTGGAAAGAGGAGACGTTGTCAAAGAGGAGGAGATTGTGGTCACCCATCCTGAACCCATAGATTCAAACTGAAAAGAGGAAGAGGAGAGGGGACTTGAAAAAGAGGAAGAAAAGAGACGCCCTAGAAATAAGGACAGGATGGTGCCCAGCTGGAGGGGAGCCAGGATGGGGATGGGGTGCAAAGTATGGTGAGAAGCTGGAAAGACAGGTGGGGGCATCCTCCCCTCAAGTAACAGGGTCAGAAGAAGAAGAATGAAAGAGGAACTAGAAAGGACCAATATCTGGACCAATGGGCTGGGAAGGGTCTGCTTAAATACCAATGGATGGTGGGTGGATTTTCTGCTCTTCAATTTCACGAATACCTTGACCCATTGTTTATTATTTCATTATTGGTTTGCTATTAATCTTGGTTAATCCTTGTTTATCTGTTGTTGATTGCTGGCAAGGGGGTGTTTTGGGTTTTTGATCTCCTTTTTGTTTTTCTGATCGTCGCTCTTGAATGGTGTGTAAATGTTGTTTGTGCTTAGCTGAATGTTGGTTAATTTGGGGTTCCTAGGGTGTTATAACCCACATAATATCACAACACATATCCATAAGAACAGGGCTTTGACTGCATGGTTGGGCCCACATTCTGGCTCTGAGTCCCGTTCCTGTGAGCCCCATAATTTTTCCAGGATGAATAACATTGCCTCTAGAGCTTTTCCTGATCTTCGCCAACTCAATACTTGAAGATCTGAGGAGAGAGCTTAACTTACATTCAGTCCTGTGATGGCAATCTTTATATTTTCCTGCCATGACTGGGCATTTTCTCCCCAATTTGTGTGGCTGGAACTACATCCATTTTTTGAGTTGTCCATCAGAGAATCCTAGAGTTAGAAGGGACCTTGGAGATCTACTAGTTCAATCTTGTGTTCAAGGCAGGACACTTTAGAGCCACAATGGCACAGTCGTTGGAGTGCAGTACTGCAGGCTACTTCTGCTGACTGCCAGTTCAAATTTCATCAGTTTCACGGTTGATTCATCCTTCCATTCTTCCGAGGTGGGTAAAATGAGGACCCAAATTGTTGGGGGCAATATGCTGACTCTGTAAGCCTGGTTCAATCTCGTGTTCAAGGCAGGATACTTTATATCACCCCAACCAAATGGTTGTCCAGTCTTATTTTTGAAAACCTCCAGTGATGAAATACCCACAACTCCAGGAGACAAACTATTCATCGATTAATTGTTCTCACTGTCAAGAAACTTCTCATTTTTAGGTTGGATCTTTTTTGAATGGGTTTCCACCCATTGGTTCTTGTCCTGCCCTCTTATACTTTAGAGAATGAGTCAACTTCCTCTTCTCTGGGACACCCCCTCAAGTACTAGAAAACTGTTATCATGTCACTCATAGTCCTTCTCTTTCCTAGAGTAGGCATATCTACTTCCCTTAGCCATTCATCATACAATTTAGCCTCCAGACCTAATACCATCTTTGTGGCTCTTCTGTACCCTTTCTAGAAATACTTCAGTCTTTTTTGTATCAATCAAGACCTACCTTGTATGATGAAAGAGGCCACCAGGAAGCCAAAAAGGGACACACGAAAAGAGGCCAACCCCATCTGGAAAGGAAAAGAAAGAAAGCTAGCTCAAGGAGCTGCTGTTACCATATGTATTGATGTCCTCTAGCTGTGTTGATTTCAGAAGGAGATTGGATAAATTCTAGGATGAGGATGGGATCTCATCGACTCCTACTCTTTCTGGCTGTTTATCACCTGCTGAGTCAAGATTGTTGGAGGAGCAGTCACGAAAACAGTCAGGGAACTGACTGAAACCTGGGAAATGGGCCCTCCTCAGTCAACAAGAGTGCTGATTTCAAATACTTATGAGGCTAGGACTTGGCAGCACAAGCAGACTTCAGCCAACGACTTTAATAGCCAACCATCAAAACCCCAATCAACATCTAAAATGCCACGTACAATAGGAATAATGTAAATACCACACAAAGAACAACCCAAAACCCACACAACAACCCAGATTAGTTCCTGCAACATTATCCTGGAACACATACATTCACCTTCATTTGTATATCAATAAATTACAGTAGCATCCTTGACTGTCCAACAGCTTCCCATCCTCTTTGCCTAAAGACTCCTGGGTTGACCTCTGTGAGACAGAATGGTGGCCTGGATGGACTCCACTTTGTCCTTCTATCTTTCTGTTTTTTGATAATGAAAAAGAAATCTAGATGTCCCTGAGGAAGAGTTTTTCCTTTCGTTGGCCTTTTGGTAAATTGCAGAAACATAAAAGCCACACATGAGGAGAACCTCATGAGAAGCTGAACAAGTCAATCCCCCACCTTAATGCCTTGACTGACACTGGTTTACCTGCCTTTAAAAAAAGAAACCTGTGGTTAGCAATGCAATATTAAATGCAATGGACCAGCCAGAAGTGTCCCCTCTATCAATTGATGGTCCTTCCTGAAGTATCCTAGAGGCTGGTCTTGGATGGACGCTACTTACAGCTCAGTCTTTGTATGCTGTCAGGAGAATTGGGAGTTTTTGTTCCTTCTGGGTACAATGCTGGTTCTTTCCAACCTATTTATTTATGAGTGGGTTCAGGAGTGGTGTGTAGGTGTGGCAAACAGGCTGTACAAGGACAAATATCTACTGAAGCCAGAAGCACATCGAGATCATTGTTAATGTGGAAATGCCATGGCTGAGCAATGATCCAGGCAATGGGAAATAAATGATGCTGGAAGGAGGAAAACATGCACCAGCAGATCCCAAAGAGTTGAGGAAAACCTTCTTGAGAACAATTTAGACATCATAGGAAGGGACTGATAGTGTATGGCAAGAAAGGGAGGCTGTATGAGGAAGGGAGAAACTTTGTGTGGAAAAATTAATGGACAGAGGTGGCTGTCATAACATCATGGATAAAATCAGATTAGAGCATTTTAATTCCCCTCTATGACAGACCCAAAGTGACCATTTGGGATAAAGGAATCCAATATCTGGAAGAGGCCGTGGAGGTCTTCTACTTCAACCTCTCCCCTCAAATGATGAGATCTTACGCCATTCCAGTCAAAAGATTGTGCAGTCTATTTTTCAAAACCTCCAGTGATGGAACACCACAACTCAAGGAGGCAAGCTAAATTTCTCCTTACTTCTAAGTTGAATCCCTATCAAGCTTCCATGCACTACTTCTTGTCCTGCCCTCTGTTGCTTTGGACAATAAGTCAATCTGCTGTCATCTGTGACAGCTCTTCAATCCTGGAAGACGACTGTCATGTCCCCCCAAGCCTTCTAAAATGTGCTGCCCTTCACCCCAAAACCGGCAAGTTTTACAGGTGTTTATTCAAAACCTTCAACTAGAATTGATGTTGTGTAGATCCAGATTCCAAGCTCAGTACAGCAGGAGTGCTGGGTAAAAGAGCCAATGGGTACTCATAAAGTCCAAAAAACAGACCAGGAATCAGACAGGTAAGGGTACACAGCACAAGCACACAACTGGGCAACACTCCCCAGGATGAGGTTAAGTAGGCAATGCCAATGTAGCCCTTCTTGAGAGCGAAGGTTTCCTCTTCATGAATAGTCGAGCTGACCGGCATTGTGGATCAGGAGGTGGGTGTAGATTTCACCTCCTCCTCATTGATAGTGGGAAAAGCTGCTCCCAATACTCACCTGGAGTTCCCTGGCCAACTTGCTGCAACTGTGGCTCACCTCCTTCAGCCTCACCCTGTATCTGGTCTCATTGACCCAGCTGAGACTACTCCATCAGGCTAGCATTCTCTGAGCCCTGATCTTGACCAATACTCATCAGAGAATTGCTGGAAGTTTGGCACTCAATCAAATCAGCAATCAACAAGAAGATAGAAATAACCAACATATACACACCATTCAAAAGAGACAATCAAATGGCCAAAAAGGGAAACCAAAAGACAACCCCCCCCCCCCAGCAATACCCCAACAAGGAACTACCAATACAAACAAGGAAACCATCAACAATAGCCCAATCAAAAAACTGCCAAGAATGTTCCCACCCACACTACCAGGCTATGCCTAGTATATAAGCCCCATTTCCAACAGATCTCTTTAAAGGGGCTACCAAGAGAAAGGACCCATTCCTTGCTAAATCTTGGGCATTTCTCAATCATCTTTATGATACCGCATCAGCCTTCCAGCCTGTGTCGTCCCAAGGCATTGGGATAGGGACTCCCAGCATTCATAGCTGCAGGGAGAAAGGTTGGGAATTATGGGAGCTGTAGTCCAAATGCACATCACGAGCATCTGGTTAGGACAGCCTGCCCCAAATCACAGCAACGTCTTCTGTTCAGCATGTTGCTGATCAATTGACCAAGAATATCTGTGACTTGTCTTCCTTGTTCAGTAGTTTTATTTCAGGAAGAAATATCTCCATGATTCAGCAGGCAGAAGGAAGCCTCCAATCTTTTGTACTGTGATACGAATTTCCTGAAGAAATTAGTTTCATCTGAATAAATTTCATGTCTTCAAAGTTCAAAGTTGAATATAAATGAATTTATATGCCGCCCAATCTCGAAGGACTCCGGAGGTTTTTCAGGATCTCTACCCCTCAAATGCTTTCGTCTCACTTTTGGAAGGGCACTTTTGATCACTAGTTCTTGAGCTGTTTCTTTAGTAGAATAACAGAGTTGAAAGGGACCTTGGAGGACTTTTAGCCCAACCCTCTCAAGTGGGAGACTAGCAATAGCAATAGCAGTAGACTTATATACCGCTTCATAGGGCTTTCAGCCCTCTCTAAGCGGTTTACAGAGTCAGCATATTGCCCCCAACAACAATCCGGGTCCTCATTTTACCCACCTCGGAAGGATGGAAGGCTGAGTCAACCCTGAGCCGGTGAGATTTGAACCGCTGAACTGCTGATCTAGCAGTAGCCTGCAGTGCTGCATTTAACCACTGCGCCACCTTGGCTCTATAGCCGGGGTCCTCAAACTTTTTAAATAGGAGGCCAATTCATGATCCCTCAGAGTGTCAGTGCCGGACTGCCTTGGTGGGCATGTTTGAGTGATCATGTGAATGGGTGGGTGTGGCCAATTTAGCAGTCCATTAAATAATGCACACAAATTTAACTTTAATTTGTTTTGCTCCTAGAGATGTTTTATTTGCTCTCTATCTCCTTTCTACTATTTGAGCCCCTCTGGAGAACTTAAGGTTTCAAGTGCAACTAAAGTTTAGCTCTCAGGTACGTTCAAAGACTTTTACCTGTTATATCAAAGGAAAGGAAAGCCCTAGACAAGCAGATGGGGGTGGGGAAGAGAAACCAGGAAATGGAATGTTTGATGGGTACAGAGATGAGGCTGGCCCCTGGGGCATCTTCTGCAGGATCCCCTTCAATCCTGGCAGTGCCCTAAGATACCTCGCTGAATTCTATTCCTTTTCATTTCCTCCCATCCTATTGCTGTTGCTATCCCATCCCATCCCCATTCTCCTATTTTCATTCTATTTGCATTACGACGGTCTCAGTCCATTTTGGAATTTCACTGGCTGCCCCAGAGCTTCCCCTGAACATGCACAACAGGCTCAAGCAAGGGCTGTGCACATCTGGCAGGCAGGGTACGGCAGGCATTGCTCGGAGCAGATCTGGTCAAGCCCCAAGATGGGGGCTGAGCAGCACTGATCCACTAACCAATAGCAATAGCAATAGCAGTAGACTTATATACCGCTTCATAGGCCTTTCAGGCCTCTCTAAGCGGTTTACAGAGAGTCAGCATATTGCCCCCAACAATCTGGGTCCTCATTTTACCCACCTCGGAAGGATGGAAGGCTGAGTCAACCCTGAGCCGGTGAGATTTGAACCGCTGACCTGCTGATCTAGCAGTAGCCTGCAGTGCTGCATTTAACCACTGCGCCACCTTGGCCATTCCTGCCTTCCTCTCCAGGGGCAGAGACGACCAACCTTTTTCAGGGACCTTGCCAGCCGCTGCTCCACCACTGCCAAGCAGGACAGGCAACCAAGCGGCAGGGGGGGGGGGGGCAGAGGTAACAGGGGCAGCTGTAGTGGTGCTTGCTCCATAGCTCACTCGCGTCCCGCCAGACCCACTTCGCCAACAGGCGACCAGCAGCTTGCAGGAGCCTCTTTCAGCCAGGGCTGGGAGCTCCAGGGCCTTCGCGGCGGGTTGCCTGCTTGGAGCACACTGTTTGGATGTAGGAAGCCACAGCTAAGTGGAGGCTACGGTGGCGTTTTCCCCTCCCGGGGCCTCCGTGCATCTTATTTTTGGCCTCCACACATCCTGTTTTTGGACTCCCTGGCCCCCAGAAGCACTCTCCCGGTCAAAAATGGAACGCATGGAGGTGCCCCTAGGAGGGGTGAAATTCTGCAGGTTCTGGAAAACTGGTAGCGGAAATTTTGAATAGTTCGGACAACCGGCAAATACCTCCTCTGGCTGGCTGCAGAGTGGGGTGGGAATGGAAATTTTGCAGTATCCTTTCCCTGCCACACCCACCAAACCACGCCCACGGTAGTAAAAAAAAATGAAATTCACCACCGGCCCCGGGGCGTCTGTGAGACCTGTTTTTGGGCTCCGGGTGTCCTGTTATTGCCCCCCCCCCAGCCCCCAGAAGCACTCTGCCAGGCAATAACATTGGCCTTCCAGTTCCAGCTTGCAGGGCTCGCCAAGGTAAAGCCTGCACTCGGGCAAAGGGTGGGGGCCAGCGGGTGTGTGGACCAATGTAGACAGAGCAGCCTCATGGTCCCTCACGGGCCGGATTGATGGTTTTGGTGGTCTGTATCTTTCTTGTGGTCCGTAGTTTGAAGACCCCTGCACTACACCATTTCAGACAAATGGTTGTCCCATTTCTTGAAAACGTCCAGTGATGGAGCACCCACAACACCTGGAGACAAGTTGTTACACTGGCTAATTGTTGTCACTGTCACTATATTTGTCTTTTAGTTCTAGGTTAGATATCTCTGTCAGCCCTGGAAGCCATCTTTTTCTTTGGATCTTCAGGGATGCCACATTTAGTGCTGTGGAGAAACAGGAGGGGGTTGCTAGGAGGCGGTGGAGATCTATAGCCATAACAACATTCTTTTCTCTGGGAGTTGTGGGATTCGTTGCCTAGTTTGGAAGTAAACAATCCCCAGCCAAAACTTCCAGGAGAAAACAATGGTAATTTTATTCTTCACTTTGCAAAGCAGGTGAACCACGCACACGCAGGTACAGTGAACCACACTAAATCATCAAAACATTTGCCTTACATTCCTAAGTACCGTTACAAATTTACCTCCAACCCCTTCTTCATTGGCTTAGTAATAATGATGTCACAACTTATCCAAAATGTCTAAAATGAATATATTATTTCTGCCCCTGATTACATCTCCCACTACTTTAATTCTATCTCCCCCTGCCCTTATTTACAAATTTCCTTTTATGGTCCTAGTTCCTAGGGGTTGTCTTTAGAGTATTTGTCATATCAGTAAATGTTGGTTATGGCTGGTTTCTACATAGCAAAGGCCTCTAATCCTAGCTCCTACGAACAATTCTGAGGCTTCAGCCTAGCTCATGAGATTAGAAACATACATTCACAGGCCATGCCTAATTACAATTCTGTAAAAACAATACGACACTATTTCCCATAATCCCTCCACTTTTTTTTACAATCAATATTGATTTTTACCTTCATTTTTCTCAAGTTGTTGCAACATTTTTCTAATTTCTATTTTTAATTCTTCCCATTATATCACTATCTCATCCATAATATTGGTGTAATTATTTATTATTTTCATCATTTCCCATCTCCATTCTGTAAATGAGGGAACTAAGGTCCACCATTTATCTGCAGCTCCAAATAAGTCATCTCTTTTTCTTCTATTTAACAAATACCTGGGATGTTCTTGTGTGAATATATGCTTTTCATCCTGAACCTCCAGTACCGGCACCAATTTGGCAAGGTAACACTATCCTCATGTTCATATATTGGAAACATTTGTTCTCACAATAGTAGTAAATATTATTTCCAGCACTGGGCATTATTAATACCATTGTGCCTGCATCGTGATGATCCTGCATCATGCATTATTCACCATTTCCAAAGCATAGAACCATTGACGTTGAGGATCATCACTTGTTCACTTCTTATAGGCCTTATACAGAGAGTCATTTTTAAACTTGTGGAATAAGCTTCTGATGCCGCTATCTATATTAGTTCTATTATATGATTCAGGAGTCATGGTAACATTGACCAAAGTATCTCCACAACAGCCACCTCCAGTAGCAATAGCAATAGCAGTAGACTTATATACCGCTTCATAGGGCTTTCAGCCCTCTCTAAGCGATTTACAGAGAGTCAGCATATTGCCCCCAACAATCTGGGTCCTCATTTTACCCACCTCGGAAGGATGGAAGGCTGAGTCAACCCTGAGCCGGTGGGATTTGAACCGCTGAACTGCGCCACCTTGGCTCTTAGTTAAATTTCCTCAGAAACACAAGTCGGACATACAGGCTTCCCTCTATTTCTTGTATCCGTATTTATTCTAACTCTAACAAAACTTCCATAATGAATGTTTGAAGTATTCATTAGATTCTGTGAAACATTAATAGGAACCTCTGCCATCGGAATCTTCACAGGTTTCTCATTCAGATGAGAGCATATCCAACAATATACCCTGATTTTCTAGCATAAAGGTATCTCAAAGCCAACCAGGCATTAGTTGGTTTGGTGTCCATAACTTTCATATTTGCATCATAAAAGGATTCTTTGTCCTCCATTACAGATGTGGTAGAAGGAGCAGGAATGGCTTGCAAACCATTATTTAATTTATTGCCCCCCCCCCCTCTTAATCTGAATGATAATCTTCACCTGATGTTTCAATTTGTTACTGGAAATAACAATCACTTCATCCCATGCACACAATCTAGTACTAGTAGATATTAATATATACTGAGAGGGCCACTTTTTTCTTAATTGAATAAGTAATTACTGATTAAAACCTTGAGAAATTACCAGTTACCTTTAACTTCTGTGCTGCACTTACATCGTGTTCCGGAATCCATTGGAAGTCCCAGGATTGTGTTGAAAAGTAAGCCACACAATAACAACAGTAATATTCTTATCCTCACAATTTTTTAAGCAAGGAATACTACAATACGGGTCACAGTCAACCCAATGATAACAACAACAATCAGTAATACAATTGCAGTCACAATTAGAAATAAATGTTTTCTTCCAGCTGCTGCTTCCTCCCAAACACACCAGGTATTTCTTTCCTGAAACAGTAAGGAATTAAAACTCCAGCTGCAGTTAACAAACCCCAAGTTACCCCCAAATTCCAAGATTCCAACATTGGCTATGATTTATTTATTTTGATTCATGGAGGATCTGCAGTTTGTTGAACAGTCCAGTTGGTTGGTTCTTCCATTGGTCCCTTTACTCAAGTGTAGTGTTTCCACCCCTTTTCTTGGGGTCTCAGCGGTTTCAGTGGTTAACAGCACTTGGAGTGGTCCCTCCCAGTTCGGCTTTCCCTCTTTCCAGGTTTTGATTAGGACCCAACTTCCAGCTCTTTAAGAATGCACCATACAGTCCAAAGATGGAGTTTGAGCCAAGAGTCCTTTGTTCCTGAGTTAAGATAAAGAAGAAGAGAGCCCCAGTGTACAGTTCTCTACAAACATATCTTTACTTTCATATTATGGAATCTCCCCCCCCACTCTGCCCAAGAATGGTAATCCAAGCATCATTTCTTAAAGTCAAATACCAGTATCCTTCTTAGGGTGGGTTCGAATTCTGAGCAAGGCCAAGGATAAACATTTGGTCCATGGCATCCCAGTTTCCAACATTAATTTGGAAAGAGTGTTTTTAATTGCAAAATTCATCCTCTCCACCTTCCCAGAAGACCTTGCCGTTCATGGAACACAATATTCCCATTTAATTCCCACTGCCCCTATGATTGATTGAAGCACTTAGTAAAAAGAGTCCCTTGGTCACTGTCTATAGCTTCTACTATCCCATATCTAGGTATTATTCATCTGCCACCTTGGCTTCCAGGTCAGCCAAACTATTGCCTTGAGCTTCAGAGGAATTTCCTTTTTGATGTCCTTCTACATGCACTATAGCAAACTCTTCAGGCAACACTAAATTGTCCATTATTTGTGTAATCAGTTCCCCATGAACTAAATCCTTCCCTTGGCTATCATTCTTCCCAATTTTTTCCAACAGTGTGCACTACTCCAAAAGCATCCTTTAAGTCACTGTATATAGTCCCTCTTTGTTTTTCCAACAATTTCAAAACTTGATTTAATGCATACAATTCACAAATCTGTGCAGTCCAACTTGAAGGCAACTTTCCAACTTCCACCAAAACTTTCTCCCTTCTACTACTGCATATCCATTCTTTTGCTTCCCTTACATCACTCGGGAGGACCCATCTATAAACAAATTAGCTCCTTCTCCCAAGGGGACATCCATTAAGTCAGATCTAACTCTGGTCTCTAATGCAATTACTTCAACACCGCCTGCTGCCAATTACCTCCCATAGACCCGTTAGATCGCACAGGGTTGGCCTCCTCCGGGTTCCGTCTACCAGCCAATGCCATCTGGCTACCACCCGGGGGAGGGCCTTCTCTGTAGCAGCTCCGGCCCTTTGGAATGAACTCCCCGCGGAGATTCGGACCCTCACCTCTCTCCAGGCCTTCTGGAAAGCCGTCAAAACCTGGCTGTGCTGGCAGGCCTGGGGTTGATGAGTTCCCTTCCCCTCTCGACTTGTATGGCTGTATGACTTTTGTGTATTTTAATTACGTGTATTGTGTTTGTATCCCCTTTCCCCTTTTGAGTTGTTCGCCGCCCTGAGTCCCTCCCGGAGAAGGGTGGCATACAAATAAACTAAATCTTAATCTTAATCTTAACACAGTAATGTTCAATATCTGTTCCTTCTTCTAAATCTCTTAAAAAACTGAGCTGGATTCAAGATAACAGCAGTAGTTAACATTAAATCCTTTTGTTCCATAAGTATACTCTTTCAGAATCCTTGAATCCGCCGTCAGCCATCGGCTGGCTTTTTGGCTCAAGATTGCCCTCACTTGAGGAGAGGTACGAACTACCAAAGCTCCTCCAAAAGCCACTTTTCTGCTCTCTTTCACTAACATTGCCATGGCCGCCACTGCTTGAGCACAATCTGGCCATCCTCGACAGACAGAGTCTTAACGTTTATTTTTTTTTAGCCACTCGGAGTCCTTTTTCTCCTAAAACATTTAATAAATCGTTTCTGTAACCGTTCCTGAAAGGGCAACAACTTGTGCTGCTAACAAAGAAAAGTGCTACAGGATGGAGCACTTTGACTCCTTTGACTTCCTGGCAGTGAGAAAGATTAATCAGAAGAATAGCTTGCCTCCATTAGTTGTAGGTGCTCCATCACTGGGGGTTTTCAAGAAAAGGCTGGACAATCATTTGCCTTGCTCAGAAGCGCCCCTTCTAGCCCTGGGCTGGGACAACCACATTTCCACCAGACGTCTTTAAAAAGAGCTACAAAGAGAAAGGACCGGTTCCTTGCTAAATCTTGGGCATTTTTCAATCATCTTTATGATACCCCATCTGCCTTCGAACCTGTGTTGTCTCAAGGATTGGGAATGGGACTCCCAGCATTCCTAGCTGAAAGGAGAGAGAATTGGAATCCTGGGGGCTGCAGTCTGAACGCACATCACGAGCATTTGGTTAGGACAGCCTGTCCCAAATCACAATAATAACAATCGTCTTCAGTTCATTGCTGATCAGTTGACCAAGAATATCTATGACTTGTCTTCCTTGTTCAGTAGTTTTATTTCAGGAAGAGAATTCTGGGAGTTGAAGTCCACAAGTCTTAAAGTTGCCATGTTTGGGGACCCCTGGCATAACCCCTATTTCTTGCCTATCGTCCCTGTCACGTTTTGATTTTTTTATTTTGTGGGTTCAAATTTGCAATTTTTGTTTGACAAAGCCCACAAGGAGAGAGGAAAATTTCTGAGGTAAAAAAAATATCCTGTCAGCGCTAAGAGTTGTGCTGCAAAATGGAGGACACGAGGTCTTTGCAGGCTTCTTAGGTGTCCATTTCGCCGCCAGTAGAGGGCAGTCTACCATCTAGCCTTTAAGGCAGTGAAACGGATAGCTAAAAAGCCTGCAAGGACCCCACGTCCTCCATTTTCTGGCACAAGTCAGCCATGACTGGAAAATTTTTACCTCAGAAATTTTGTCTCTCAATTTTTTTTCTCTCCTTGTGGGCTTCTTTCCTCTTCAGCCTCCTGCCGATTACCTCCTCGAGACCGATTAGATCTCATAGATTAGGCCTGGCTGGCTACTACGCGGAGGAGAGCCTTTTCAGTGGCAGCTCCGACCCTCTGGAACGATCTCCCCGTGGAGATTCGTACCCTCACCACCCTTCAGACCTTCCGCGTAGCCCTCAAGAGCTGGCTATCCCGCCAGGCCTGGGGGTAAAGATTTGATCCGCCCCCACCCGAATGTTGAATGAATGTTGTTTATTTTTTAATTATGTGTTATGTTATATGTCACTGTTTGTATCCCCTCCCTATAAGTTGTTAGCCGCCCTGAGTCCCCTCAGGGAAAAGGGCGGCCTATAAATAAACTTATTCCTATTCCTATTCAGCCTGGAGTGCAGGTAGGGAGTTTTAAAATGGGTTAAAATGCAAAGGATGGAGGGATGGATGAGTTTTTTTTTAATTGTTTATACATTTGTACTGTGTATTGTCTGGATCCATTTCTTCATTCAAATTATAATTTAAATAATTATTAATAAACCACTACTGAGTAATAATAACAACAACCATAATTACAATAGTAATAATTGCTTATTTATGATAAAATTCTTACATCTTTTACTTATAATATGCAATAATGATAACACTGATAATAAAAATAATGATGATAATAATTAATACAAATTTTTGCTTGCATGTTACAACTTCTTATTATATATTATACAATGTTTTTATATATTTCCTATTTTTATTATTAATCATTCATCTTCTAGTTTCCACCCCTTTTATCCAACCATTGAGAGAACATATCCCATGTTGAAAAGTATTCTGTTTCTTCCTTATCCTTTATACCTAATGTTAATCTATCCATCCCTGCACAGTCTGAAATTTTTCTAATTATACTTTTATCTGTAGGTACGTCTTCATTTTTCCATTGTTATACGAAATACAATTCTTGCTGCCATCAATACATGTATTATTAAATATGTAGTCCCTTTGTTATCATTTTCTGATAATATACTAACAAAGAATCTTCTGGTTTTAAATCTATGTGTTGTTTTATCATTTTCTCTAACCATGTGTGTATTCTCATCCAGAATTTTTTAGCTTTTGGACAAGTCCATAACATGTGGTAGAAGGAACCGGGTATTTGGTTACATTTCCAACATTTTGCAGACATATTTTTAAACATCTTTGCTAATCTTGCTGGTGGCAAATGCCACCTATAAAACATTTTATACAAGTTTTCCTTGTAGGTAGTTGTCATTGTTTATTTATAATTTCAGTCACAAAGCTTCTGCCATTTATCTAATTCTACAGTATATCCAAAGTTTTTTGCCCACGCTATCATTATTTCCTTTACCTGTTCAGCTTCCATTTTATATTTTCTTTATTAATTTTCCATTCGTCCCTAAAAATATCTGATCAAGTATAGTTGGTTCTTGGTGGATGGATGGATGGATAACTGATGCGTGGGTGGGAGGATGGATGGATTGATGGATAGATGATCAATCAAGAGATATGATGATAGAGAGCAAGAGACAAAGTCAGATAGAGAGAAGATAGAAATTGAGGAGCAGAGGGAGGATTTAGTTTTAGCAGCTAATTGGCCCCTCTCTATTAGAGTGGAGCCATTCTAATCTCTGTGGGAATGATGTTCCAGAGAGAGGGAGCCGGCAACCAGCACCTTGAATTGCACCCAGAAGCAAATGCAGCTCCCGCAGGAGAGGTATATATGTAGACACCAGAGTCCGCACAAAACCATGCAGGCTGCTGCATTTTGACCAACTGGAGCTTCTGGGTGATCTTCAAGGGCAGCCCCATGAAGAGCACATTGGAATACAGAAGGGAAGAGATTAGGGCATGAGTGACTGTGAGTAGGAACTGTTGGTCCAGGAAAGGGCTTAACTGGCGGACAACCCGCAGTTGCGCAAAGGTCCTCCTGGCGACGACCGCCACCTACTCTTTGAACAGGAGTCGTGAGTCCAGGAAAACCCAGGAAAGCACACAGCGGATCTTTGTCTTGTGTTAATCCCTGCTTATCTAGTTATTGGGTCTTTTTCTCTCCTTCTTAGCTTTTTAATTGTCTCTTTTGAAAGGTAGGTAAATGTGTTTATCTGCATGTGCATGGTGGATGGTTGAATTCTCTAAGTGCCAGGATTCATGCCATTCTCTTGCATTTTTGAATTTAGCTTGGTCTATCATGCTCATAATTTCCCAGTTGAAACTGATTGTTACTGTCAGTGTGTTAGCGATTAAGGAGTTTCCACTGGGTCTTCTGACCACTAGTTGGGTGTTCATCAATGCGCTATGCTAGCCTGTTTTTTTTTTCCTTCTGAGTCTTTCAGTTTATTTAAGATACTTCAAAGAGATTTAATTGGTTTGTGTGCTACGGTGACGCCGCATGGTTGTAATGGTCTGTTGGGGGTTTCCGAGATTTTTTTGATATCGGAGTGTCATATATCTCCCATATCCACCCAACTAGGGAACATTATTGGTGCTGCCTGGATTGGTTCATTTTGGATTTGGTTTAGAGGTTTTTTTTGGCAATGAGCACCGGGAGTCCTGTCAATGAATGAAAACACAGAAGAGAAAAATTTAGAGCCTCATCCGCACTTGGATTAGAGTTTATTGATTAGTGACACCAAATGGAAAAGAAAGCCTGATGCACAGGCTTGTTCTGTGGGTCAGCAGGCTGAAGTTGAAGTAGCCAGGGAGATTCTGGCTTACAACCTTCCAAGGTGCTTCCAGCTACATTTAGTACATTGGCATCTTGCACAGATATGGCTGTTTGATATTACAAAACTGGTCATTCCATGCTTTATAGTCTAGAAGAAATGAAATAATTGATTAGATTTTTGTTACAATTTTTTTGTAACAATCCTATCATTTGTACCTAAGAAAACAGGGTATTTTGTCACAAAAGGATTAACTTTTTCGGATAGGAACAGTTAAACTCATAGCTTTGCCACTATAGTTTCCAGGTAGTCCTCAATTTACAACCGTTCATTCAGCAACCTCTCAAAGTTACAACAGACACTGATAAAATTGATTCTTGACTGGTTTCGACATGACTCTTGCAGTACTTTCAAATTTGGACCTTTGGTGACTGGCATATATTTATGATGGTTGCAGTGTCCTGAGGTCATGTAGTCCCTTTTTGTGACCTTCTGACAAGAAAAAGGGAAGCCAGATTCTCCTGCACACTGCTTGGAGAGTCCAAGTATGGGTATTATCACAGTCTGCTTGCCCTGGACTGAGAAGTCTTTTCCCTGGCCATGCCTCCTTACGTGGTCACGTCCTCCAGAAAAAATTCTCAGTCCAGCCCGATCGGATTGTTCTTCTGCGAGCTCCAGGTTTTTTTTTTGAATTATTTTCCCTAACTTGGACTCTCCAAACTGTCTTTTCCCTTTATTTCTCTTATTTTTTGCCTTATCTTCCTTTCCCTTACTGTAGCAGCCTGGATTGCTGCTGTTGAAGCCTCGTGCGAGGCTTGGAGGTAGACGGCAGGGGGGTGGTGTTTCCAAGCCGTGCGCCTGTCGCTGGCTTCGGAGGCATGCCGCGGCTCCCTTAAAGCACAGTGGGGCGGCTTGAGGCTCCAGGGACTGCAGCGAGGCTGCGTTTGGCACTTTTTTTTTTTGTTTTCCCTCGAGGTCTTTTTGATTTTGGCCATAGGATTGAGGAGCCTTGCCGCAGAGGCGAGCGGGGCCTGCAGGCTTAATCGCATGTGCCCACACTCGCTCTCTCTTTCCCCTCACGCTGTTGCGGTGGCCATTTTAGGGCTGGGAGTTTCGTGCCCTTTTAAGGCCCTGGCCTCTGCTTCAGCCCCGTCTTACCAGGAGGCCGCTGGGTGGATACTGGGGTCAGCGGGGGCCTTGCCCATCACTCAACTGTCCCTGGACCACCTTCTTCGTTCTCTAAGCGGCGCTGGCTCAAGAGCTTTCCGGCCTGAGCCCTGGCACAGGGAGGCCCCGGGCCTGCAGATTGGCTACAGTTTTAAACTCAGGAGAGGTTTTTTCTTCTCTCCTCATTGCTGGCTCCTGGGAGGCCCCCTGAAGATCCTGGTTGAGGTTTTGGCCTAATAAGCTACAAACTCATTAACCTCCTCCTCCTCTGCTCTGCTCATAAATTTTCCTTATTGTGCATTCCTTTTATTTGTGGAGTGTTAATCATGATTTCTCTCATTTGTTTATATTGCAGAGCAGTCTGTCAGAGTTGCCTGTTTCCTTTTCTGCCAATTGCCTGATCAACCTGTGTGTTTTACTCATGGATTCCTCTGTCTCAGGTTCCCTTGCTGGTAGACAGGGTCCCCCGCAGGTTCCGAGCGTGGGTTCTCCCCAAGCTATGGAGGATGGCTCAGGCAGGGTGCGGGTGGTCAGTCAGGGCAAACTCCCTAAGATCCACTCTGTGGCCGAGGCCAGGGACGCTGAGAGGCGCCAGAGGGCCCTTGACAAGCAATTCGAGAAAGCCAGGCGCCTGGCGGAGAGAGATGCTCTCTCTTCTACCCCTGGGGTTCCCTTGGCTCCTCCCTCTCCCAGAGAGGATCCCGCAGCTCTGTTGGCCGAGGAGTTGAGTCGCAAGACTTATCCCCCGGCAGGTCCTTGGCTCCCTTCTCTCCGGTGCCCTCCTGGTCTTACGAACAAGAGCAAGAGCCGGTAGGACGGTCTGTTTTCCATCCCTCAGGACAATTCCCCTCCTCTTCAGGGGGATCATGTTGATCCAGACTTGGGTTCGGATTCTGACTCTGAGGCTGAACTCCCTCCCAGCATGCAGAGGATGATGGACAGGGCCATTGCTAGGGCCGTTGAGGCTGCCATGCGAAAGTGTGAGCGCCCGGCATCTGGTCCCTCTAGGGCCACTCTTACTGAGCCGCCTCCGCCAAAGCGGGTGCGCCGTTCCTCTCTTGAATCCTCCGTGGTCAGCCAGACCTCGGCTGCTGAGGATCCGATTCAGGATCTCTTTCAGTTGTCGGATGTCGATGACGATCTCACATCTGATGCCCCGTCCTTCTCAGGGCTCTTCAAGCCTTCACTCTTTAAATCCATCCTGCAGAAAGTGAAGGTGGCCACCGATGAGGGAATAAAACCCGTCCCTGCTCCTCCTGCTGCTGGGGCCGTTCCGGCGAACCCCAACGCGGCGATGTTTAAACTCCCTCCTTCTCACCAACAGTTGGTTCCGATCCCTGAGCTGTTCCTTGATTTGATTCAGCGCCAGTGGAATCAGCCTGCCACTTCTTCCTCCCCCAGTGGGGTGGATAAACAGTTGTACACCATGGAACCAGCGCTGGAGAACCTTCTGGAGCTCCCGGAAGTAGACCCCCCTGTCACAAGATTCACCTAGCAACGGCCTGGGCCATTAGAGCGGCCTCCTCCGCTTCCTTTATCAATAGGGCAGTCGTGATCTGGCTGAGGGAACTCCTGCGCAAACTTCCTCTTGAAGACGGTCATCTTCATCAGGACGTGTCCAAGACCATAGCGGCCGCCCAGTACGCCGTGGACGCCTCACTTAACGCCACCAAGTTTGCGTCCAGGGCCTTAGCTGCAAATGTAACGTCCCGTGGACTTATTTGGCTCCGCCATTGGCAGGCGGACCAAAAACATAAGTGGAAGTTAGCTGCAGCTCCCTTCAAGGGTGACAAATTATTTGGGGAAGTGCTAGACAAATTCCTTATCGAATCCAAGGATAAGAAGAAGGTCTTGCCCTCTACTGCTAAGAAACAGGATCGCAAGCCCTTTTGCTTTCGTAGGAGGCAGTCTTTTCGTGCCTCAGAGCCTTCCACCTCCACCGCCTTCAATCCCGCTAACCAATCCTCGGGTCAATCAGGGGAGAGGGCGCAAGAGAGATCCTCCTTTTGCAACGGGGGGGGCAGCAATTCGGGTTCCGCAAGTTTAACCGCGGCGGGGCCTCCAACAGGCCTTTTCGCAAGTCTAAATGATTCCCCGATGACATCTCCCATAGGGGGGCGCCTTCAGCTGTTTGCCTCTCATTGGGCTCGGACAGCGGAGGATGCCTGGGTACTTCAGACCATCAGGGAGGGGCTCTCTCTGGAATTTCCTTCCCTCCCCTCCCAGGAATTTCATCAGGTGCCCAACCCCTTCCTGTCTTGTAAGAAAGAGCGAATGACCAGGAGGTACTTCTCCTCCTGGAGATAAACGCCATAGGGCAGGTGCCCCCCGGGCAGGAGGGGAGGGGTTACTACTCCATCCTCTTTCTCGTCCCCAAGAGCTTAGGGGGGTGGAGGGCCATCTTGGACCTCAAGAACCTCAATCGGTTCATCGCCTATCGGAGGTTCAAGATGCAGTCCCTCCAATCCATTCTGGCGGGGATCCGCCAGGGGGACTTCCTGACTTCAATAGACCTGAAGGAGGCGTATCTTCATATTCCCATCCATCCGCAGCACAGGAGGTTCCTACACCTCTGTTACGCCGGCCGACACTTCCAATACCGGGCCCTTTCATTTGGCCTGTTGTCGGCCCCCAGGACCTTCACGAAGGTTCTGGTGGTAGTGGCTGCGCACCTCCGGCGCAGTCCCATACGGTTCCAATGCTACCTGGACGATCCTCATCCAATCGTCGTCCAGGCCGCAGGCCATGCGGGACGTGCGCATAACCATGAGAGCCTTCAGGAACCACGGATTCTTCCTAAATCTGGAAAAGAGCCGTCCTTCCACCAGAATCAACCACCTGGGGGTGGTGATAGATTCCTCCTGTTGCAGGGTTTTCCTATCCCCAGACGGAGTAGAAACCCTCCGTTCTCTATCACACCAGGTGATCTGTGCAAGGCAGTCTCAGGTGATTCTCCTGTCTCAGTTACTGGGGAAGATGATCTCCTGCCTGTTGATTGTTCCTTGGGCCAGGCTGCACTCAAGAACTCTGCAGTGGCTATTTCTGCCCCACCAGAGGGCCAACAGGAGCAACTCGAGCATGTTGATAACCGTCCGCCTGTGAAGAGGTCTCTCCGATGGTGGACGTCACCGGCGATACGCAAAGGCCACCTCTTCAAGGACAGGGTGGTTGTTACCACCGACGCCAGTCTCTCCGGCTGGGGAGCGCACCTGGGCCACCTCGTGGTTCAGGGGAAGTGGTCCGCATTGGAATCTCGCTGCAGCATCAATATACTGGAGCTGAGAGCAGCGAGGTGTGCCCTCTGTCACTTCCACCGAGAGGTTCGTCGACGGCACGTCCTGCTGATGATGGACAACATGGCCACCAAGGCGCACATCAACCGCCAGGGTGGCACCAGGTCCAAACGCCTGATGGTGGAAGCGGAAGCCCTAGGCCGCTGGGCGGAGCGTCATCTGGAGTCCATCCGCTTAGACCACATCTCGGGCGTAGACAACACCCACGCGGACTGGCTCAGCAGGAAAACCATCGATCCTGCCGAGTGGCAACTCGACCCCGTCCTCTTCCGCCGTCTGACTGCCAAGTTCGGCCTGCCCCAGATGGACCTGTTTGCCTCCAAGGAGAACGCTCAGCTGTCAAGGTTTCTCTCCCGTTTCCAGACTTAGGGGGCAGAGGGGACGGACACTTTGCGGTGCCATTGGCCCTGGGGCCTGCTATATACCTTTCCTCCGCTTCCACTTCTACCACAAGTAATCTCCAAGATCATGGAGGAGGAAGCGAAGGTGATTCTCGTGGCCCCTCGTTGGCCCCGGAGATCGTGGTTCGCCGACCTGGTCAGCCTCTCGGTGTCTCCTCCGTGGCATTTTCCTCCAGGTCAGGTCTCCCTTCGCCAGGGGGCAGTCGTACATCCCGACCCCCAGTGGTTACAGTTGGCCACCTGGCACTTGAAGGGGCCTTTTAAGGAGCGAAGGTTTTTCGGACGAGGTAATACGTACCATTCAAGCTGCTCGTCGTCCTTTCACGACGAGAATTTATGATGCCACGGGGGGGCCCTTTGACAGGTGCTGCGAGGAACGGTTTTTGTACCCGGTCACTGCGCCCGTGAAGCGCATTTTGGACTTTCTGCAGGGGGGCCTGGACAGAGGTTTATCCCCCAACACACTGTGTCGCCAGGTGGCTGCCTTGGCTACGGCCTGGGCTGGGGACCCTTTGTTACCCCTAGGCAAGGTTCCCAAGGTGCGCATTTTCTTGAAGGACGCCTCGAATCTGCACCTTCCCACCGTCCACCGTTATCCCTCCTGGCGGCTGTCCATAGTGCTCCAAGCACTCACCGCACCACCCTTCGAACCTATCAGTTCTATCTCTCTTCGCCATCTGATGCTGAAGACGGTCTTTTTGATTGCCCTTGCTTTGGCACGTCGCATCTCCGAGCTGGCGGCCCTGTCGATGCGTCAGATCTCTGCATCGTCCATCCTGACAGGGTCGTTTTACAGCTTGATCCTTCCTTCATCCCGAAGGTCAATTCACTCTTTCATAGAGCGCAGGAGGTCATCCTCCCTAGTTTCTGTCCCCGTCCTTCCCACCCTCGGGAGCGCTCGTGGCATACCTTGGTCGTTAGGCGAGCCCTGAAGGCCTACCTTCATCGAACGTCGGAATTTCGGCAGTCCGAGGCCTTGTTCATTTCCTTTCAGCCTGGCTCTCTGGGCAAGAGGGTCTCCTCTTCCATCGTGGGGCGCTGGCTCAGGGCATGCATCGCCTCCGCTTATGAAAGTCAGGCCAGGACGGTTCCTCGAAACATCCCGGCCCACTCAACAAGAAGCGCCGCCACCTACGCAGTCTGGGCCTCCCAGGCCTCGATCGAAGGGATCTGTCGGGCGGCGGCATGGTCTTCGCCTTCTCCGTTTTGTCAGGCACTACAAGCTGGATGCCTTTGCATCCGCTGAGGCGGCCTTCGGCAGGGGGGTGCCACAGGCAGTTGTTCAGACGGATGAGACCCAGGACAGTTCTTCTGCCCGCCCTGATGGACAGTAACTTGGGTATGTCCCATACTTGGACTCTCCAAGCAGCGTGCAGGAGAAAGACCATTGGTTCTTACCTGAAGGGTCCTTCTCTGCACACTGCGGGAGAGTCCAACCCACCCAGCTGTCCCGGGGGTGATAGTGCCATCATCTAGTGATTCAGAATTGTGACTCTTGTGTGTCCTCCGGACTTGATCTTGTCTCTTATCAGGACATCCTCACGGACTTGTACTCTACCTTATTGTGACATCCTCACGGACTTGACTACTTCCATTTTTTCTGGAGGACGTGACCACGCAAGGAGGCGTGGCCAGGGAAAAGACTTCTCAGTCCAGGGCAAGCAGACTGTGATAATACCCATACTTGGACTCTCCTGCAGTGTGCAGAGAAGGACCCTTTAGGTAAGAACCAATGGTCTTTTGCTTAACCCTGAGACAGCTGATGCAAACTGAGTTAGGTGTTTTATTAGATTTTGTGTATGTCTGTGGGGATGTGGATTAACTTGCTGTCCAAGCCCACTTTGGCAGTAAGCTTTTGTTCCACATTTTGGCCCATTCAGAAATCTGTTGGAATTCCAAAAAGCCACCAACTTTTTCAGAAAGTCTTCAGTAATTGATTTGATAGGTAAATGTCTATGGAGATTCTCAATTATCATGGTTGTCCCAAAGTTGTGCTTTTTTCCCAAAAGGCAACTAGAAGTCATGATGAACTAAAGAAATGAAGACCATGGGTTGTGTGAATACAGTCTCTAACTTTATGCATAGAGGCTGTAAAGGAATGGAAGGTTGTGCTTTTTCACACATCTGGAGAACACAGGCTTGAGAAGTCTAATATACTAGAACAAAAAATCTTCTCCTTACCGTTGGCATATAGTTCAACACACTTTTGATTCCTTTTGCAGTTGGAAGGTTGGTTTCGTGCCCAAGGAGTGTAACTCACCACGGATGCATCTAACCATCTCAGTCGTAGCTGTAGAGAGAGAAAGAAACAGCGTTGTCATCTCCAAGTGCTTTTCTGAATCTTGCAGAAATCAGAATATTTTGCCTCAACTGTATTTCTCAACAGCCGAAGGGTCAAATGTAAGAGGAATCAAAGTGTCCTAGGAGACAACTGCTTAAGTATAAGCTGGCAGTGTGCTTTACCTGCCAAAACAAACAAACAAACAAGATAGGCTCAAGATCAGAAAAAGTGATAGCATTGCTTAATACTGCACTAGTGAGCCCACACTTAGAATAATTAGAATCCAGTTCTGGCCACCACAATAAAAAAAAATGTAAAGAGGGACTCGTGAAATCGTCCCTGGCCTAATATCCCCGTTTATTCATATCCATTTCATGTACTCATGTTTATACCTATATCTGTTATCTTATACATAGTTGACAAATAAATAAATAAATAAATAAATAAATAAATAAATAAATAAATAAGACAGAAAATCAGCAGATAGACTGAATCTGCAAAGATAAACTCGGGAAAGCAAATGCTCAAGATGAACAAAGCCTTGCAACAAAAGTCAAAGATAATGAAAGAAGTTTCTTTCAATATATACACAACAGTCGGTCCACCAAAGAGAGAAGAAGGCAAGGAGGTAACAGTAGAAAGAAAGTAGAGCTACTTAACTCATTCCTTCCATCAGTCCACACAAAAATAAATTATAGGTCAACTTACCAAAAACATAACCATAAAAGACAGACTACAAATAAAAATTTAAAAACAAGAAAATGGTAAGAGAACACCTTTCTGATCTTGATGAATCTAAATCACTGGGACCTGACGGATTACATCCCAGAGTTCTGAAGGTGTTGGCCTATGAGTAACTCAGAGCCATTCTACCATATCTTTCAAGAGTTCTGGAGCATCATGAAAGTACCAGTAGATTGGAAAAAAGCTGATGTGGTTCCCATCTTCAAGAAAGGGGAAAAAACAGATGCAGGAAACTACAGATCAATCAGCCTAGCATCAGTAACTGGGAAGACACTGGAAAAATAAGAAAACAGATCTGCAAACATTAAGAAACAAAATTATAACTGGACACCAGCCTGGGTTTGTTAAAAACAGGTCATGCCATATCAATCTCATTTCATTCTTTGACAAAGTGACTAAATAAGTAGAGCAGCAAAATGCTGTGGACATAGTATACTTAGACTTCAGTAAGGCATTTGACAAAGTAGACCTAAACCTACTTCTTGGTAAGTTAGAAAAATGTGAGATAGACAGCATCACCACCATCATGACACTAAGTTGGCAGGAACAATCAACACCCCAGAAGACAAGCTCAGGAACCAAAAAGGTCTGAATGTTTTGAAGGCTCTCCAAGGAATCCCCCACCTACTACGATTGCTATCATGCTGTTGTTAAGTCCTGGTAGAACTGTGCCATGATGTAAATACATTGACAGATTGGCCTATTTTTGTCAACTCCCGCCCAGAGCTTTTCATTGTCTTCAGATATAACACTCACTCCCTTCCCCCACTGAGCGAGGGTTCTTCTACTCACAACTTCTACTCACCTTCCCACCCCGGATTTTGTACAGTCCAATCCAGATTCTAAAATTCTCCTCATAGCCAGTGAGCATAGAAGAAGATATGGTGTCCATTTCCCGTTCTGAGAGAATGGAAGCAAGGTGGGCACCTTTGCCAAAGGAAGTACATTCTGTCTGGAAGACATCAAGCAGACACAGGTGAGGACTTCCTGCTTCAGATGCTGACCCTGTCCTTTAGACCAGGCTCTTCAAACCAGGCCATTTTAAGACTTGTGGACTTCAACTTGCAGAATTCCCCAGTCAGCATTGCTGACTGTCAAATTCTGGGAGTTGAGGTCCGCAAGTCTTAAAAGTGGCTAGATTTGGAGACCCCTGCTTTACAACCTTCCATCAGTTCCACAACGTTATCCTCGTCCTTCCTGCTGATTCTCCAACTCCATCACCCTGTGCCTGTCTTCACGACATCTAAACATGGAATCAAAAGCCGGACCTAAAAAGCAATCGTCCAGGCTCACTGCAGTATTTATCCCTTCCAACTCTGATTCTGTATTCTGATCTGCATCAATATGCATACATAGCAAATATCAATCTACTTCCCTTCCCTTCTACTGTTACTATCATCAAGAAAGGGTCTTAACAAAGAGGAACGTATCAGTTATGTTGGCAAAGATAAAACATACCAGAACTGTGGACTTCAAGGTTGCCTCAAATAGCACACATTCCTCCTTTTTTTTTCTATTTTGAAAACTTCCAATTCCTCCAAGAATTTGTTTCCCTCACGGTAGAAGCTTCATCTGGTAACCTCCTTTGTCTGCTGTAATGTTACTTTATTTACTCCTCAGTCCTACCATGAAACGTCCCTAAGGCGTGCTTTTCTACACTGAGGTTTAAGCATGTGAGGGGTCTTTGGAGCTCTCTGAACTTGCCACTGATGATACTACCTACTTTGAGGGATGAAACATTTGCAGGAAAATAAGCTCAGGGAGCACCAAGGACCCCTCATTTCAACCACAATAACATTGTTGTGGCCACCATGTTGACCTTTTTGACCATAATCTTTGGACACCTCTGCTCACTCCTTCCTTGCTTCCTTTCATCTTCCCTCCCTGCCTTCCCACAAGGAAGCATTATGCTCAGAAAGCAAGCCAATAGGCTGAGCTGGAACTGACCATCCAAACATGGAAGTGAATGGGGCTTCTCTTACCTCTGCATCGTTCCAGGTCAGTTTGTTCTCGAAAAATCCATAACAATGCTGCTCAAACAGGAACCATTTCAAGGGACAAGATATTGCTTCCAGACCTGTTGGTGGAAAGAGGAGACGTTGTCAAAGAGGAGGAGATTGTGGTCACCCATCCTGAACCCATAGATTCAAACTGAAAAGAAGAAGAGGAGAGGGGACTTGAAAAAGAGATGCCCTAGAAATAAGGACAGGATGGTGCCCAGCTAAAGGGAAGCCAGGATGGGGACGGGGTGCAAAGTATGGTGAGAAGCTGGAAAGACTGGTGGGGGCATCCTCCCCTCAAGTAACAGGGTCAGAAGAAGAAGAATGAAACAGGAACTAAAAAGGACCAATGGGCTGGGAAGGGTCTGACCCATTGTTTACTATTTCATTGGTCTGCTATTAATCTTGGTTAACCTTTGTTTATCTGTTGTTGATTGCTGGCAAGAGGGAATTTCGGGTTTTTTTTGTCTCCTTTTTGAGTTTCTGATTGTGTCTCTTGAATGATGTTCTTTGTTCTTTGTTCTTTGTGCTATGCTTTACAGAATAAATTAACTGCCTCTTCTCTGTGATAGTCCCTCAAGTACTAGAAAATACTTGATAGACTGCTATCATGTCACTCCTAGTCCTTCTCTTTCCTAGAGTAGGCATATGTACTTCCCTTAGCCGTTCATCATACAATTTAGCCTCCAGACCTAATACCGTCTTTGTGGCTCTTCTCTACCCTTTCTAGAAATACTTCAGTCTTTTTTGTATCAATCAAGACCTACCTTGTATGATGAAACAGGCCACCAGGAAGCCCGTATAAAAAGTGGCAAATCCCATCTGGAAAGGAAAAGAAGGAAAGCTAACTCAAGGAGCTACCACATATATTGTGTTGATTTCAGAAGGAGATTGGATAAATTCTAGGATGAGGATGGGATCTCATCGACTCCTACTCTTTCTGGATGTTTATCACCTGCTGAGTCAAGATTGTTGGAGGAGCAGTCACGAAAACAGTCAGGGAACTGACTGAAACCTGGGAAATGGGCCCTCCTCAGTCAACAAGAGTGCTGATTTCAAATACTTATGAGGCTAGGACTTGGCAGCACAAGCAGACTTCAGCCAACGACTTTAATAGCCAACCATCAAAACCCCAATCAACATCTAAAATGCCACGTACAATAGGAATAATGTAAATACCACACAAAGAACAACCCAAAACCTACACACTGCTAGAGGAAAGTTCCCTGAGGATGGGCTCCAGCACAAGTCCAAAAGCTCAGAAGACAAAACCTCTGGTCCCGGTGAATGACCCAGATTAGATCCTGCAACATTATCCTGGAACACATACATTCACCTTCATTTGCATATCAATAAATGAGAATAGCATCCTTAACTGTCCAACAGCTTGCCATCCTCTTTGTGCGACTGAATTGCCTAAAGACTCCTGGGTTGACCTCTGTGAGACAGAATGGTGGCCTGGATGGACTCCACTTTGTCCTTCTATCTTTTTGTTTTTTGATAATGAAAAAGAAATCTAGATGTCCCCGAGGAACAGTTTTTCCTTTCGTTGGCCTTTTGGTAAATTGCAGAAACATAAAACCACACATGAGGAGAACTTCATGAGAAGCTGAACAAGTCAATCCCCCACCTTAATGCCTTGACTGACACTGGTTTACCTGCCTTTAAAAAAAGAAACCTGTGGTTAGCAACGCAATACTAAATGCAATGGACCAGCCAGAAGTGTCCCCTCTATCAATTGATGGTCCTTCCTGAAGTATCCTAGAGGCTGGTCTTGGATGGACGCTACTTACAGCTCAGTCTTTGTATGCTGTCAGGAGAATTGGGAGTTTTTGTTCCTTCTGGGTACAATGCTGGTTCTTTCCAACCTATTTATTTATGAGTGGGTTCAGGAGTGGTGTGTAGGTGTGGCAAACAGGCGGTACAAGGACAAATATCTACTGAAGCCAGAAGCACATCGAGATCATTGTTAATGTGGAAATGCCACGGCTGAGCAATGATCCAGGCAATGGGAAATAAATGATGCTGGAAGGACGAAAACATGCACCAGCAGATCCCAAAGAGTTGAGGAAAACCTTCTCGAGAACAATTTAGACATCATAGGAAGGGACTGATAGTGTATGGCAAGAAAGGGAGGCTGTGTGAGGAAGGGAGAAACTTTGTGTGGAAAAATTAATGGACAGAGGTGGCTGTCATAACATCATGGATAAAATCAGATTGGAGCATTTTAATTCCCCCCTATGACAGACCCAAAGTGAACATTTTGGAAAAAGGAATCCAATATCTGGAAAAGGCCATGGAGGTCTTCTACTTCAACCTCTCCCCTCAAATGATGAGATCTTATTCCAGTCAAAAGATTGTGCAGTCTATTTTCCAAAACCTCCCGTGATGGAACACCACAACCCAAGGAGGCAAGCTAAATTTCTCCTTACTTCTAAGTTGAATCCCTATCAAGCTTCCATGCACTACTTCTTGTCCTGCCCTCTGTTGCTTTGGACAATAAGTCAATCCCCTCTATGATATCCCTTCAAATACCTCTCACCAATACCCAGATAGGCAGATCTTAACCATAATTAACACCAGATCAACAATAAAGCAGTAAGGAATACCCCAATCAGGGAACTACCAATACAAACAAGGGAACAGTCAACAATAGCCTAATCAAAGTACTAATGACATGTCACAATGACATGATGCAAGTCCCCATTTTGTGAGAAATCGCAAAAAAAAACCAATAGATTTTTCATGATCCTGTTGTTTAATTGATAAAGTGTTGAAGATGTTATACATTCAATCACGTTTGACTGTGATTCTATATGCAAGGATTCTGCATGTATGATTTTGCACTATTTTCTATTCTCTGGTGAGTTGTATCTCAAAAGCATTGTTTCCAAAAGGCAATTCGACTTTCTTGGGGGGTTTCCCTCCCTTTGAAAATGTTTTGCTTCTCATCCAACCTAGAAGTGAGGAGAGACTTCCTGGCAGTGAGAAAGATTAATCAGAAGAATAGCTTGCCTCCATTAGTTGTAGGTGCTCCATCACTGGGGGTTTTCGAGAAAAGGTTGGACAATCATTTGGCCAGGCTGGCATAAAGACCCTGCCTTGCTCAGAAGTGCCCCTTCTAGCCCTGAGCTGGGACAACCACATTTCCACCAGAGTTCTTTAAAAAGAGCTACAAAGAGAAAGGACCGGTTCCTTGCTAAATCTTGGGCATTTCTCAATCATCTTTATGATACCCCATCTGCCTTCGAACCTGTGTTGTCTCAAGGATTGGGAATGGGACTCCCAGCATTCCTAGCTGAAAGGAGAGAGAATTGGAACCATGGGGGCTGCAGTCTGAACGCACATCACGAGCATTTGGTTAGGACAGCCTGTCCCAAATCACAATAATAACAATCGTCTTCAGTTCATTGCTGATCAGTTGACCAAGAATATCCGTCATTATATCTATGACTTGTCTTCCCTGTTCAGTAGTTTTATTTCAGGAGGAAATATCTCCATGATTCAGCAGGCAGAAGGAAGCCTCCAATCTTTTGCATTATTACAAATTATGAACTTCCTGAAGAAATTAGTTTCATCTGATTGAACTTCATGTCTTCAGCATCTCTACTGCTCAAATGCTTTTGTCTTACTTTAGAAGGGCACTCTTGATCACTGGTTGTTGAGTTACTGGTTACCTCTGGTTACACTGGTTCTGAATCTATCATCAAGTATCCATACATTACTTTTTGTTCTGCTCCCTGTTGCCTTGGAGAATATGTCAATCTGCTCTCATCTGTGACAGCTCTTCAAATGATGTTAGTTTCAAAGTCATGTCCAACTCATCGTGACCCCTTGGACAATGTTCATCCAGGCCTTCCTGTCCTCTACCATCCTCTGGAGTCCATTCAAGCTCACACCTACTGCTTCGGTGACGCCATACAGCCGCTTCATTCTCTGTCATCCTCTTCTTCTTTTGCCCTCCATAGTTCCCAGCATCAGGCTTTTCTCCAGTGAGTCTTTCCTTCTCATTCCTTCTCGAGTTTCATCTTCAGGATCTGACCTTCTAAAGAGCAATCAGGGTTGATCTTTAGGACTGACCAGTTTGATCGCCTTGCAGTCCAAGGGACTCACAGGAGTCTTCTCCAGCACCATAGTTCAATGGCGTCCATTCTTTGTTGCTCACCCTTTCTTATGGTCCAACTTTCACAGCCATACATTGCAACTGGGACAACCATAGTCTTGAATATATGCACTTTTGTTGGCAGGATGATATCTCTGCTTTTTAATATGCAGTCTAGATTTGCCGTAGTTTTCCTTCCCAGGAGCAAGCGTCTTTTAATTTCTTGGTTGCAGTCCCCATCTGCGGTGATCTTGGAGTCCAGGAAAATAAAATCTGTCACTACCTCCATTTCTTCCCCATCTATTTGCCAGGAATTGAGACGGCCGGATGCCATGATCTTAGTATTCTTAAGGTTGAGTTTCAAGTCAACCTTTGCACTCACTTTCATCTGCATCAAGGTGCTCTTTAGTTCCTCTTCACTTTCTGCCATTAGAGTGGTGTCATCTGCATATCTGAGGTTGTTGATATTTCTCCCAGCAATCTTAATTCCAACTGTTGATTCGTCTAGCCCCGCCTTTCTCATCTGCTGTGCATATAAGTTAAATAGGCAAGGCAACAGTATACAGCCTTGCTGGATTCCTTTCCCAGTGTTGAACCAATCAGTGGTACCGTGTCCAGTTCTCACTGTTGCTTCTTAACCTGCATAGAGGTTTCTCAAGAGACAAATAAGATGGTCTGGTACTCCCATATCTTTAAGAACTTGCCACAACTTGTTGTGATCCACACAATCAAAGGCTTTAGCATAGTCAACAAAGCAGATGTTTTTCGGGAACTGCCTAGCTTTCTCCATGATCCAGCATATGTTGGCAGTTCAATCTCTAATTCTTCTGCCTCTTCAAAATCCTCCCTGTACTTCTGGTAGTTCTCAATCCATATACTGCTGGAGCCTAGCTTGTAGGATTTTGAGCATAACTTTACTAGTATATGAAATGAATCTGTTTAATTTTGCCACCTCTTCTTAATCTCTTCTGATTGTTAGGTCCCCTCCATTTTGGTCCTTTATCATGCCTACCTTTGCATGGAACGTTCCCTTCATATCTTCATTTTTCTTGAAGAGATCTCTAGTCCTCCTCTGGTCCTTGTTTTCTTCTATTTCTTTACACTGTTCGTTTAAGAAGGCATTCTTATCTCTTCTAGCTATTCTCTGGAATTCTGCATTCAATTGGGTATATCTTTCTCTTCTCCCTTGCCTTTCGCTTCCCTTCTTCCTCAGCTATTTGCAAAGCTTCTTCAGACGGCCATTTTGCTTTCTTGCATTCTTTTTCCCCTTTGGGATGGTTTTAGTTGTTACCACTTGTACAATGTTGTGAACTTCTGTCCATAGTTCTTCAGGTACTCTATCAGATCTAATTCCTTAATCTATGTGTCTCCTCTACTATATATTCACCAGGGGTATAATTTAGTTCATAACTGAGTGGCCCACTACTTTTCCCTACTTTCTTGAATTTAAGCCTAAATTTTGCAATGAGAAGCTTGTGATCTGAGCCACAGTCAGCTCCTGGTCATGTTTTTACTGACTGTATAGAGCTGCTCCATCTTTGGCTGTAGAGCACATAGACAATCTTAGTTCTTCAAGTACTAGAAGAAAATTATCATGTCCCCCCAAGCCTTCTACAATGTGCTGCCCTGCACCCCACAAATGGCAAGAGTTTTACAGGTGTTTATTTAAAACCAAAGAGGTCCTCAGAAAGCATCCCTGTTGTGCATCTCCAGATTCCAAGCTCAGTAAAGCAAGAGTACAGGGAAACAGAGTCTTATGGGCACTCACAAACTCCATGAAATAGCCCAGGAGTCAAACAGGTCAGGATACATAGCACAAGCATACAACTGGAAAACACTCCCCAGGGCGGAATTAAATAGGCAGTGCTGGTACAGCCCTTCTTGAGAGCTGAGTTTCCTCTTCATGAGTAGTCTAGCTGACTGGCATTGTTCCTGTCTCCTCTCTGCTCTTTGTGTCCTTGGATTAGGAGGTGGGTGTGGATTCCACCTCATCCTCATTGTTAATGGGAACAGCTGCTCCAAGTCCTCACCTGGAGGCTACTGAGCAACTTGATGAAGCTGTGGCTCACCTCCTTCAGCCTCACCCTATTGTTGGTCTCACTAACCCAGCTGAGACTACTCCATCAGGCTAGCATTCTCTGAGCCGTGATCTTGACCAATACTCATCAGAGAATTGCTGGAAGTTTGGCACTCAATCAAATCAGCAATCAACAAGAAGATAGAAATAACCAACATATACACACCATTCAAAAGAGACAACCAAAAGGCCAAAAGGGGAAACCAAAGGACAAAATACCAACCCATCAGCAATTCCCCAAAAAAGGAAATACCAATACAAATAAGGAAACCGCCTGCCGTCAAATATCTGCCAACAATACTCCCACCGACACTACCAGGCTATCCCTAGTATAAAAACAGAGAGTAAGTCTCACTTCCTTCTAGCGCTGATGATGTTCCCTTGTTGGGTTATGTCTCCACTTTGTGAGAAATCGCTCAACTCATATGATCTAATCGGTTCAAGACATCTCAGAAGGTCTCAAAAACCACAATAGATTTTTCATGATCCTGTTGTTTAATTGATAAAGTGTTGAAGATGTTATACATTCAATCATGTTTCACTGTTGCTGATTCTATATGCAAGGACTCTGCATGTATGATTTTGCACTATTTTCTATTCTCTGGTGAGTTGTATCTCAAAAGCATAGTTTCCAAAAGGCGATTCGACTTTCTTGGGGGGTTTCCCTCCCTTTGAAAATGTTTGGCTTCTCATCCAACCTAGAAGTGAGGAGAGACTTTCTGGCAGTGAGAAAGATTAATCAGAAGAATAGCTTGCCTCCATTAGTTGTAGGTGCTCCATCACTGGGGGTTTTCAAGAAAAGGTTGGACAATCATTTGGCCAGGCTGGCATAAAGACCCTGCCTTGCTCAGAAGTGCCCCTTCTAGCCCTGAGCTGGGACAACCACATTTCCACCAGAGTTCTTTAAAAAGAGCTACAAAGAGAAAGGACCAGTTCCTTGCTAAATCTTGGGCATTTCTCAATCATCTTTGTGATACCCCATCTGCCTTCGAACCTGTGTTGTCTCAAGGATTGGGAATGGGACTCCCAGCATTCCTAGCTGAAAGGAGAGAGAATTGGAACCATGGGGGCTGCAGTCTGAACGCACATCACGAGCATTTGGTTAGGACAGCCTGTCCCAAATCACAATAATAACAATCGTCTTCAGTTCATTGCTGATCAGTTGACCAAGAATATCCGTCATTATATCTATGACTTGTCTTCCCTGTTCAGTAGTTTTATTTCAGGAGGAAATATCTCCATGATTCAGGAGGCAGAAGGAAGCCTCCAATCTTTTGCATTATTACAAATTATGAACTTCCTGAAGAAATTAGTTTCATCTGATTGAACTTCATGTCTTCATCATCTACTGCTCAAATGCTTTTGTCTCACTTTGGAAGGGCACTTATGATCATTGCTTGTGAAGTTGTTTCTTTAATAGAATAACAGAGTTGAAAGGGACCTTGGAGGACTTCTAGCCCAACCCTCTGCTCAAGCAGGAGACACTAGACCATTTCAGACAAATGACTGTCCCATCTCTTCTTGAAAACTTCCAGTGATGGAGCACCCAAAACTTCTGGAGACAAGTCATTTCATTGATTAATTGTTCTCACTGTCGGGAAATCCGTTAAGTGAATTTTGCCCCATTTAGGACCTTTCTTCCCATAGTTCTTAAGTGAATCTCTGCAATTGTTAATAACATGGTTGTTAAGTGGATTTGGTGTTCCCATTGACTTTGCTCATGAGAAAGTTGCAAAAGGGGATCATGTAACCCCAGAACATTGCAACCATTGTAAATGTGAGCCAGTTTCCGACCATGTGAATTTTGATGTAGTAACCATGGGAATGCTGCTGTGGTTGTTAAATGTGAAAAACGGCCGTAGATCCCTATTTTCAGTGCTGTTGTAACTTTGAATTGTCATTAAATAAGCAGTTGTAAGTCGAAGGCTGTTTGTGGTACATTTTTTAAAAGGATTTGACAAGCTGCTCTAATATCTCAGGTCTCTTAGAAGCCCAAAATGTTGCTGGTCCAAAACAGTCTTGTTAACAAAGGTTGTAGAGGTAGAACAAGAGGTCTGTGATGGTGAACTTATGGCACACAAGTCGTTTTCTCTCGGCATGTGAGCCATCACCCCAGCTGACCTCTACTGCGCATGCATGCGCACCTCCCGCTGGCCAGCTAATTTTCAGATCTCTGCTGTATTTGCTCAAGGGTGGGGCACATGTGGGAGATGCGCATGCATGTGGGAGATGCGCACACATGTGTGGGGAGTGGCGGCCCATTTTTGGTCCCAGGAGGATTTAGGGAGGCCTGCTAGGCCCAAAACGGTGTGGGGGTGGTTGTGCCAATGCACAGGAGGCTCATGCGCAGGGGGCAGGGCACATTGTATTATGTCTTTGGGCATATGAGGACAAAAAGGTTAGCCATCACTGTGATCGGTCATTTAAAGACTATTCAAAACAATGACCAACACCTCAAAACTCATTTCAAAGTTATGACAGATTCGTCCTAACGACAGATAGGCTTTCCCCTGAATCCTCTGGAGGACTTCAGCTGGCTCCCCGTCCCTTCTGGCAGCTTCTGCCCTTTTCAACACCCTGAAAATTGTAAAGCTGATTGTAAAAAATTCAATTTTGTAACAGAATTGTCTGTAATATCCTATCTGATTCAGTTGTCTCAGAAACTAACTTTCACAGTTTTAATTTTAACTTAAATTCTCTGGATCTCACTCCATAATTTAAGAGCTCCCTAAGGCGGGAGTCCATAAGAGTTCCTAAATCACCTTTTGATTTACTTATTTTGTTGGTTTGAATTCATTATTTTCTATTTGATGAGAGAAAGGAAAGAGAAAGAAAGAAAGAATTTCCTTGCTTAACGTCCCTGTCACATTTTGATTTTCTTGCGGGTTTTTTGTTCAAATCTTAATTTTTGTTTGACGAAGCCCACAAGGAGAGAGAAAAAATCCCCCCCCCCCAAGATAAAAAAATACTCAGTCATGGCTAAGAGTTGTGTCAGAAAATTGAGGACGTGGAGTCTTTGCAGGCTTTCTAGCTGTCTGTTTCACAGCCTGTAGAGCCCAGCTAGATCAGGGGTTCCCAACCTTTTCTATACCCTGCACCCCTAGAACGCTTCTCATATATTCTTGTACCCCTTTAAAAAAAATGTGCACGTACCGAACTGGCATTAACACTTGGGAGCAACCCACCCTTGAATTGTACCCATTTGTGATTATCTCACAAACAACACCGCTTATGTACCTAACCAGGAATATCTCCCCTTGATCTGCTTCTGGCTTCAATGGGTAGCACATTGCAGTCCTACAGTGAGCATTGAGTTGCAGGTTGTCCGTTTGTTCTGCTTAATAGCCATCAAGAGCCCCTTTGCCCCAGAAACTCTTTCCTGGAAAAGAAGTCACTAGTTCAGACAACGGAAAAAGTGAAGAAGAACTATCGAGCCTCTTGATGAGCGTGAGAGCACAAAAGTTGGCTTGAAACTCAACATTGGGGGAAAAATAAGATCGTGGCATCTGATCCCATCACTTCCTGGCAAATAAGAAGGAGATGAAATAGAAGCAGTGACACATTTTATTTGCTTGGGCTCCCAAGATCACCGCAGAAAGCGACTGTAGCCATGAGATTAAGAGACACTTGCTATGAGAAACCTAGACAGCAGGTTAAAAAGCAGAGACCCATCACCTTCTCGACAAAGGTCCACATAGGCAAATCTATGGTTTTCCCAGTAACAATGTAAGGCTGTGAGAGTTGGACCATAAGGACGGCTGAGCACCAAAGAGTTGATGCTATTAAGAGCTGTGGTGAGGCAGTGGTTAGACTGCAGTATTGCAGACTAATTCTGTTGCTGCAGACTGCCACCTGTTCGACAGTTCGATCCTGACTGGCTCAACGTTGACTCCACCTTCCCTTCTTCCGAGGTCGGTAAAATGAAGACACAGATTGCTAGGGGCAAGAGGCTGATCCTGTAAACTACTTAAAAAAGAGCTGAAGTGGTATATAAGTGTAACTGCTATTGCTGTTGCTTTCAAGTTGTGGTGCTGGGAAGACTCTTGAAAATCCCATGGATTGCAGGGAGATCCAATCAGATCAATCCTCAAGGAAAGCAACCCTGACTGTTCTTTGGAAGGATAGATCATGAAGCCGAAGCTCAAACACTTTGTCCACCTAATGAGAAGAGAGGATTCCTTGGAAAAGACCTGATGATGGGGAAATGCAATGCACCAGAGAAAGGGATGGCAGCTTTGCTTCTTTGTTGGCGTTTGCAGATCAGTTGCTTTTCTTTTATTGGATCATCGCGAGTATTGGTGTCAGGCTGATTGATCCACAGTTTCTTGGATCCATTTATTTCTTTTTTGAAAATTGGAACCACATTAGCTCGAAGGAACGAAGGAAGGAAGGAAGGAAGGAAGGAAGGAAGGAAGGTTATAGAGGTGGCGCAGTGGTTAGGGTGCAGCACTGCAGGCTACTTCAGCTGACTGCAGTTCTGCAGTTCAGCTGTTCAAATCTCACCGGCTCAGGGTTGACTCAGCCTTCCATCCTTCCGAGGTGGATAAAATGAGGACCCGGATTGTTGTTGGGGGCAATATGCTGACTCTATAAACCGCTTAGAGAGGGCTGAAAGCCCTATGAAGCGGAATATAAGTCTAACTGCTATTGCTATATGTCTGTGAAACTACAGGTAGTCCTTGACTTATAACTGGCCGCTTTGTAATTATTTGTATTTATGACAGATTCCCTTATGCTACTTACAGACTGATTTCAAAATTACAATGGGAGTACCTCCTCCCCACCCCACCCCGTGTGATTGCATTTTATTTGTTTGGTAACCAGCTTATTTTGGCCAGGTTACTTTGCAACATCCCACAATGTTTGGCATTTTTTACCAACTTCTGGCATTTACTTCCAGTTTCTAGCAAAACATGCTGGCTGGAAAATTCTGGCAGTTGAGGTCCACGTGCTTAAAGTTGATGATGCTGAGGAATAGTGAATCAGGTGCCATTTCTGCCTCCCGGTAGGCGTGCTCCTTGTACTCAGCCACAGCCTTCTGAAGAACAGGCCCACTCCTGCTGCCAAGGGAAGCCTAACTCCCATCAGAGCCATGTCTGGAATTGTTTTCCTTGGGGAAAAGACCAAGGCAGATGCTTCGGCTGTCTACCTCCTTCATACACTTTCTCTAAAGAGGCAAACTCAGAGACATCAGTGTTATTTGGAATTGTGTTTATTCATCGGTATCACAGCCAATAGAAAGGTCAACGAGATATACAAGAGAGTTGCAAACCTGGACTGGATTGAACTGGAGACCCTGGTCCATCATGGAAAGAAAAAACTGGATTGAACTGGAGACCCTGGTCCATCATGGAAAGAAAAAGCTACCGTTCAAGTCAGTGCCATTTGCCTTTGGAAAAACAGCTGCCGTGCTTAGGGGTCATATTTTACACAGATAGTTGAATGGAAGGGAACAATTTTCAGAATACCACTTCAGGACACCTAGAAGAAGAAGGGGGGGCGGGTTGGTCAGACTTTCCTAATTATTCTTTTCTACTTACTTCCCAAATGATGGAAACCCGATGAGTTGGAAAATGCAGCTTTCACCCCCATGAAATGTGTTTATTGAAGGAGTGCTTTCGTACGAGTGTCCAATCTAAAATTGAAGCCAACTGCAATATTTATTGCATTTTTCTAAAAGGTGGGTTTCTGCCGGTTTGGCCTGGATCGGGCAAACCGGTAGTAGTGGTGGTTGCGGGAGGCTTTGCCCATCCACCCGGATGCTTCTGCACAAGCGCCGAGCGTCCACGAGTGAACCGGTAGTAAAAATAATAGAAACCGACCACTGAGAAGAGGGGGTGAGTTGGATACATCTCTTCCTCTCTGGCTGGTATAAAGAGATGTTGAAGACTTCTGCCTTCAGCTCCTCTGGCATTCTGAAATTTTGCCATATTTTCTGACTGTTTCATCAAGGATGGGTTCTTTTAATGTTTGTGGCTAAGCACCACAGACGGAAGTAGTGATTGGGAATTGATGATTATAAATATAACTGGAAAGTTAAAGAGGTTCACTGGAGCTCACCCTGTGGGGGCTTCGCTTCACCTTGTCTGCTACAGGATCAGTTCCCCCCCCCAACCCCCTCCCCCAAATATCTGAGTTCTTGCAATGTTTATTGTCATATATTATGTCTTATTTCTTAATATTGATTCTATACCAGGGGTGAGTTTTGGCCGGCTTTACTGTGCACACATGTGCAGTTCAATTAAAATTCTTCTGCGTATGCGCAGAACTCAAAAACAAGATGGCGGTGGTGATGGCGGTGGCCAGGGAACCGGTTTGGGGGTGTGGCAGGCCTGGGTCGCTCCCAGTTCCAGAGACCCAGGCCACCATACCACTACCTGTTTGGCCAAAGTGGGCCAAATTGATAGGATCCCACCTCTGTACTATAAAATGCATAGTCTATATTCTATTCTATATTCTACTACTGTAGATTATACTTCTTGTATTTGTATTGTATGCTATTTCATGCTATTCCTACTACTAGTGCTTTAATGCTATTGCTACTGTACTACTGCTAGCATAAAACAGTGTTTTCTTGCAGACTGTCATCTGTCTTTAAAGTCTCTCTCCCTCCCACTTCAAAATCAAGCACCATCCAACAGAATTCCCTCCCTTTAAAATGTATCTTATTTTTATTTGCTTAGTTTGTCAAACATGTACGAGACAACAGGTATAAGTATAAACATGGACATGAACACAGGAAATGGGTACGAATAAGTGGGAGCAGAAGGACAGGGAAGGTAGGCATACTGTTGCTCCCCCTTACAGACATCTTAGGAATGGGGTGAGGTCCAGGGTAGACAGTTTAAGGTTAAAGTTATGGGGGTTTGCCTTCCAGGCATGGACCACTCTGTGGCTGACGCCCTATTTTCATCCTTCTCTGAACCAGCCCACTCTAAATGTTTAGGAATTGCTGCAACCACCCATTTTGTTTTTGGCTTCAGGATCAGAGAAATGGCAAGTAATTCTGGGAGGGGCCATGGGCAGGTGTCTGTAAGACCCAAGCTCTTTCACTTCTTGGAAAGGTGGCCTCACCTTTACTGTAGGCCATCATGACACAATTCTTGTTCCTATTATAATTGTCATCTTCTGCGTCTCCCCAGTTTTTGTAAATTGATGTAGACATATCTGACCAGCTCCAACGTCGCTGCAAAGAACAAAGGTGGGGAGAAAATTGCTATGCCTTTAGCTGCCTTTCTGGCCCCCGGCATCAGGGATTGGTTGGGGAGCATCTGGGCTCAAAAGTAGCTTTTGGGGAGACTCTTCCCTGAGATGGCTGCTATTGGGTAGGAAGAATTTCTTCTCCTTCCCATGATCATCTGATTTTGCTGCCAGAGCTGGCTTCCTGGCAGTCTTGCTCCATGGAATTGAATGGGGTGGAGTGGAGTTTGGAATGGGCACCCCCCTCCAAAGCTCCATTCCTACCGGCAAAGGCTTACAGGGATGCATTCTCGCAGCAGACTTTGCAAAAAGCCTTTGCCAGCCCCAGCAGAGCTTCAGAGCGGCCGGCGCATTCCTCCCAAGCTCCCCTCTTACCGGCAAAGGATTATTACAACGGCCTGCCGAAGCCGATTTGCACACTTTTAGGCAGTGGATTTCGCCACCTAAAAGTGTGCCATCAGCTTCCAAACACTTTGTGGGCCGAGTTTGGAAGCTTCTGACAGCTATGATCTTGTGCGGCAGAGAAGCTGGAGAGAAGACAGCTTACTAGATCTTTGCAAGGTAAGTGATCCATCACAGCAGGATGGGGGTGAAAGCAATTGTGGAGAGCAGGGAGTTATTCGGCTCCATCACTACCCCCCCCCCCCATGGCCTTCCCTACTCTGAGATACGGCATGTGCAGCTAACCCGTCTTAAGGTTGTTGAGCTGTCTGGAGAATTCTGGAGTTGAAGTCCACCGTCGTCTTAACGTTTCTGAGATTGAGAAACTCAATGGTAGAACAACCAGATCTGGCTTCCCAAATGCCAAGGACCACTAGATGCAAATTCTACATGGAGACCCCTACTTTGTTCCATCCTCCAGGGTTTGCAAGGTGTTTGATAACCCAAATGCATACAGTAGCCTTATCATAAACACCAGCAACAACTACAAAGCTTCGTTCAAAATTATCTTACAGGCTAATAAGTGATCTTGCTGAACCATTGCAACTCCCTAGCAATTTATTCCTACTACACCTCCCATGCTTGAACACATCCAAGGTGGACCTTTTCAGGCAATCTTTATTCACCCAAACATACGGTAGCTTCAATTGTCCACGTTTCTTGTGTAACAGATGTGCTGAAACTACTAACCCCAAAACATCCTTCTTTTCTATCTGGTGATCTTTAGTATCTGTCAGGTACGGAGGAGCAAGACTACACATGAAAGTCCAATTTACTACTATGCACAGGAAGCTGCTCAACTAATGGTTAGCACTGTTTTGGCACTAGATAAGGGTCAATGGAATTCAAGATGGGTTGGGTTTACAAAAAGGACAAAACGTTTTATTTTTGCTTTTTCTTTTTGATTTTTTTCTTTTCCCACTGGTGTGGGCATGTATTGTTCAAGATTATTACCTTTATTAATATTTTTAAATAATAATTACAGTCAAATGAAAATGGATATATGATGATGGTGATATGTATGAATATCTGAGTCAAAATGCTCGAGTTAATATGAGTTATGTTTGTTGACTGTGGAGGAGATGTACCAAAGTTTATTTGTGATTGACTGATACACTTTCTATAGATGTAAAGAAAGATGATGTACTTGTTTCAAATTAAAATTAAAAATTTCTTATTAAAAAAAAAAAAGATGCGTTGGGTTTATTAGCAATAGCAATAGCAGTTAGACTTATATACCGCTTCATAGGGCTTTCAGCCCTCTCTAAGCGGTTTCCAGAGTCAGCATATCGCCCCCACAGTCTGGGTCCTCATTTCACCCACCTCGGAAGGATGGAAGGCTGAGTCAACCCTGAGCCGATGAGATTAGAACCGCTGAACTGCAGATAACAGTCAGCTGAAGTGGCCTGCAGTACTGCACCCTAACCACTGCGCCACCTCGGCTCTTATATTCCGTTTGTGGCTATGTAGTGACAAGGCTAATGACTCATTTGACTCCACCTCCATTTTCTTACATATAAATGTGATAGTCACATGTCATAACCTCAGAATATTCAAAAGTCTTGGCTAGGTTGACATCCTCTTTAGTCCATCATTATCCACCACCCCTTTCCAACCAGGATAATTGTAAACCCAAGTTTACAATGATGGTTTCTAAGGAAGTTTCTGCTTTCTGGAATGTGCTTTCCAACACAGGGACAAATTTGTACCATTTTGCAGCTGCTCCCTGACACTCTTGAGAGGCTCTTCTGGCAGCTGAACTTGCATCTCCCTTCATTACTGACCCCCTGCTGGACACTGCCAGTCATGACAGCCCCTACTCACCTTACTTCCTTTGAAGTGGTTCAGTCCGATCCAAATGGGCTGTGAGATGTGAATAGGAAGGAGCCATTTGTTTATTCTGTCCATCTCCATTTCATCGGAGATAGAGGCAAGATAGCTGTTTCTGTGAGAAAATTTGCAGACTACCTGCAGGACACCAAAAACGAGGAGAGGATTTCATCCTGAAGAACTGGTGGGAAGATTTATTATCTCTCCTCAAGCTTTAGCAGGCTTTATCAACATCCACTGGCTGTGTTGGCCAACCTTATACCAACATCTCTAGACAGTGCTTCCCAGCTTTGATTGGGACATGGAATCTACCATTTACTTCTGTAAATGGAAGAAGTCAGTGTAGAGTGGTATCTACTGCTGCCCCCTTTGATACCCGATGAGATGAAAACAATGGGCATGGGGCACTTGGGAAAGAGGTTCAAGAGACTTTGTGTGCTAAAGGAATTGAGGACAAAAGGGAGGAACCAGAAGAAAAAAAGAGTGTATAAAGGTAAAGGTTCCCCTTGCACGCTAGGGGGCGGTGCTCATCTCTTTCAAAGCCGAAGAGCCAGCGCTGTCTGAAGACGTCTCCGTGGTCATGTGGGCAGCATGATTAAACGCCGAAGACGCACGGAACACCATTCCCTTCCCACCAAAGGTGGTTCCTATTTTTCTACTTGCATTTTTATGTGCTTTCGAATTGCTAGGTTGGCAGAAGCTGGGACAAGTCATGGGAGGTCACTATGTTATGCAGCGCTAAGGATTCAAAACGCCGAACTGCTGACCTTTCTGATTGACAAGCTCAGCGTCTTAGCCACTGAGCCACCGAGTCCCCTAAGAAAGAGTGTAGGAGGATATAAATGAGGTTTGCAGTGAAGAAATAGCAGAATGAATCAAGAAGCAAAGAAGACCAAGAGAATGGTGGTTGGGTGGAGATGACCAGCAAGAAGTTGAAAGAAGCAAAGACAGCGTGTGATGCAGAAGACCTACAAAACTTTGCTTTTTTTTTCTTTGCTTTTTCTTCGATCCTTCCTTTCTTATTTATAATTTACATTTATAAGGCTATTCAACCCAACGCTGATTGACACTGAAGTCGGGGGGTGGAGATGAATAGATGCGGCTGGCAACTATTCATCTATCTGCCGGATAGACTTGTTAGCCTGTGGTGAGAGAGAAACTTTTTGCCAGGGCTGCATTCGCTGGCTGGGGAATTCTGGGAGTTGAAGTCCAGACATCTTCAAGTTACCAAGGTTGAGAAACACTGCTTTAGAGGGTTGGTTGTGTTTGGGGAGCTGGGTCAGCTCCTGGTTACTATTGACCTTGACAAGGACAATGTGATGGAATTCAACAGCCAAAAGACAACCTCCATAATTTACATTGGAGTGGGACGAGATCTTTTTTTTTTTAAGCAGCACCCGAAACCTGCAGTGGGACCTCAGGTCCCAAACAGCTCAGACCACAATTCGGATGCCGACCGAAAAATCCACTAAACATTTCACTCACATCACTCACACATCCTCTGGTGCTGAATAAATACAGCCGCAGTGATTTTCCCTGCCGCACCATTTGTGTGTGTGTCCGTGTGTGTGTGTGTGTGCATGCGTAGTTAGTTTTACTTCTGGTCACGACCAAATCAGGTGCCAATTGAAGTCCTGGAATGGATTACTGTGGCACCTGAGGTCCCACTGTACTTAGAATTTACCTCCCATCATACCGTGTTTTCCCAAAAATAAGACAGGGTCTTATTTTCTTTTGACACCCCCCCCCCGAAATAAGCACTTGGCCTTATTTTCGGGGAGGTCTTATTATTTTCCAGGTGCAGGAGGTGGCGAGTGTGGCCACCTCATGTCTGCTGTTGTGTTACAGAGCCAAGGTGGCGCAGTGGTTAAATGCAGCACTGCAGGCTACTGCTAGATCAGCAGGTCAGCGGTTCAAATCTCACCGGCTCAGGGTTGACTCAGCCTTCCATCCTTCCGAGGTGGGTAAAATGAGGACCCAGATTGTTGGGGGCAATATGCTGACTCTCTGTAAACCGCTTAGAGAGGCCTGAAAGGCCTATGAAGCGGTATATAAGTCTACTGCTATTGCTATTGCTATTGCTATTACAGTATTTTGGGGGAGGGCTTTTTTTAGTGCATGCACACAAAAGCCCAATTGGGCTTATTATCTGGGAGGTCTTATTTTCAGGGAAACAGGGTATTATTTTAAATTTAGAAATAAAAAAGCTGACATCTAATAATATATTGAAGTGTTCACCTGAAACTTCAAGACATTTTTTTATATTATTCCCAATACTTCTCTGGTTTCAATATTCTCCTTCAAACTTGATATTCAGCAAGAATGTGAGATTTGGAAAACAGGTAGTCCTCGATTTATGAGCATAATTGAGCCTGGCAAGTACAGGTGCAAGTCATCCGGTTGTAAAGTGATTCATCACTTTATTTTAACTTCATGAGAGTTTTTTCTGGCAGATGTTAAGCGAACACCGCAGTCGTTATGAGAATTTGTGTTCACTGTTGGGCAGTTTTTGCTGGAAACCAGAAGTAACCACCTGTTTCCACCAAAAATGTTGTCCATTCTGGTCACATGACCGTGGGATTCTGCAAATGGCTGCAAATGCATGACCGCTGAATGGAAATGTCCACCCATCTTAAAATATTCTGGCAGGGAAATTCTGGGAGCTGAAAGTCGCCCACCTTAAAGTTGCTGAGGTTGAAAAATACACTTATTAATCTGGTGAAGCTTCTTCCCGTCTCACCATGCTCATGCTCGACCTTCTACCTAAACTCAAATTCAGAACCAGCCACAGGAAAAACTTTCCCACACAACACTGGGTTTAAATGGGGGATTTGCAGGCAGCAGTTGGGATAACGGCAGCCATTGAAGGGGGTCTGGGAAGGGGACAGGAGAGATTTATGGAGGTGCAGACTCTCAACAGCCACCACTTTTGGATGTCCTTCTAGAGCAGGGGTGTCAAACTCAATTTCACTGAGGGCTGCATCAGGGTTGTGTTAGACCTTGGGGGGCCAGAGTTGGACATGGCCAGCTCAATATCACTCATGTTGGAGGCACCTGGGGTGGCCTAGGTGGGGCTGGGGGGATCCATTGTCTCCAACAGAGGACAGAGATACCAGGGAGAGTGCCAAACCCTTGTCCTCCAAAGAAGCTTTGCCGTCCCTCTCAGGCCAGGCTGAGGACTGCTGGACAGTGACACAAGCTGTCCCGAGCCCTAGACAGCAGAGGACAAGCAAGTTTGTTTTGCTAGCACTCTTGCCAGTGAAAATGGAGCTCAGAAGGGGCATTCCGTTTTCGGCTGCGATGGCCTCCTGCATCACTTTGTCAATGAAAACGGAGTTCGGGTGGGCCATGCACTCGCCTCCCAAGCTCCATTTGCAGCTGCAATGGCCTCCTGCAGCACTCTGCCAACAAAAATGGCCAGGGCATGGCACCACATGCCAGTCCTTTGCTAATTCCAGGGTGGCTTAGTGGGCCAGATTGAAGTATTTTATGGGCCGAATTCAGCCCGCAGGTCGGATCTGTCCTCTGGGCCTTGAGTTTGACACTCCTGTTCTAGAGAAAAGGACTAGGGGTGGCATGTTATCAGTATTCCAGTATTTGAGGAGCTGCCACAAAGAAGAGGGGTGGGGGTTCAATTAATTTTTCAAAGCAGCAGAGGGCAGGACAAGCTTGGTTCTCCAACCATTCATAATCATCACTTACCTCTGCCTCAGCCCAAGGTAGAAAGTGCTCATAGAATTTATAGCAATGCTGTTTATAGGACATCCAGCCTTTGGGGCAATTGAGCATAAATGCTGCAAAGAATGGAACAATGGAACAATTCAAGATGGATGGAAAACTTCCTGAAACATGTCAAGATCTTAGAGAACATCCACGCCTTGAGGGAAAAGAAAAGCAGTGAAGGGCAGCAGGAAGAGAATGCAAGGAAGGAGTTGGAAGGGTGGACAGACCAGACACGGAGAACAATGGCAACTATAGTCCAATATCTACAGAGCTACCACAAAGAAGAGAGCGACTAGCCAAAACACCGGAAGGCAGAACAAGAAGCAATGGATGGTAATTAATCAAGGAGAGAACCAACTTAGAAGTAAGAAGAAATTTCCTAACAGCGAGAACAATTAATCTGTGGAACGACTTGCTTCCAGAAATTGTGGGTGCTCCATCACTGGAGGTTCCTAAGAGGAGGTTTGTCTGGAATGGTATATGGTCTCCTGCTTGAACAGGGGGTTGGACTAGGAGACCTCCAAGTTCCCTTGCAACTTTGTTATTCTGTTAGGTTAGCCGCCAAGGTTCCTTCCAGTCCTATGACTCTATCACTCTATGAGTAGGGAGAGGAATCCTGGAAATTGGAGTTCAACATGAGAGGGACGAAGGGTCCCAAAGAGTCTCAAGGAGGTCCATGAAACTGAGGCGATGTGTATTATGATGTCTTGGTGGGTGTATCTCAACGATAGAGCAAAATTGAGGTCAAACTTATGGACATGCTGGAAACTAACATCTCAAGAACCTGGCTGTTTGAAGGAATAGTGGTTGCTATATTGTTATGGAAGGTGGTATTCAGCAGGGACTTGGATCAGAAGATTAGAAATGGTGGAGCAGTGAGGGTGTGCAGAGAGCCAGAACACACAATTGTGTTTGAGTGAAGAGAGCTGGCTGCTGCATGAGGCAATCTGCGCTGTGCTTGATTGCTGTGGGTGTGGAGGAGGAGTTTCCCTTCACACACACAAACACACCTTTTTCTCCTGTGTGCCCTGGGATTTCTCTCATGATGCTCCTGTGTCTCTGACTCCATTTGGACACCTGCTGCGCAATTCCCTGACATCATGCCGCCAGTTTTATTTTATTTTTTAAACATTTTTATTAAGTTATAAAGTATTATAAAATGCAAAATTTTGAGTCCATTCATGTGGCTTCTTGTTTAGCCCTTTTCAACCGACCACAAAACGTTTTATTTCCATCAAAAAAGGTGCTGTTTTTAACTATTCCTGGTTCTCTTTGATTTCACTGTTTGCCAATATTTTTCTCCCCCTATGCTTTATAAAATGTTGGTGGGGGGAGTTGTTTCTATCTCTTGTATGCATTTTCCCCTCCCCTCCCCTTCCTTCTTTATTTTATCTTTCCACCAGACATTCCCCATGCTTCTGTAGAGAACAATAATTACAAACTTCCAAGTATGTTCACTTTCCTTCTGCATCTTTCTCGGTGGTATTGTAGCCTCCTCTGCTGTTTTGGTAGTCCTCAACTTACAATTACTTGTTTAGCGACCATTCAAAGTTACAGCAACACTGGAAAAAGTGACTTAGGATCAGTGGGTGACTTCTCACACATACAATTGTCATAACGTCCCCACGGTCATGTGATTAAAATTTGGGCAACTGGCATGTATTTTTCATGGTTGCAGCATCTGAGGTCATATTATCCCAGCTGGTTTCTGACCAGCAAAGCCAGAAGTCAGATTTGCTTAACAACCATATGATTCACTTAACAACGGCCGAGGTGGCGCAGTGGTTAGAGTGCAGCACTGCAGGCTACTTCAGCTGACTGCAGTTCGGCAGTTCAAATCTCACCAGTTCAGGGTTGACTCAGCCTTCCATCCTTCCGAGGTGGGTGAAATGAGGACCCGGATTGTTGTTGGGGGCGATATGCTGACTCTGTAAACCACTTAGAGAGGGCTGAAAGCCCTATGAAGCGGTATATAAGTCTAACTTGAGAGACCGCCTACTGCCAATTACCTCCACTAGACCGATCCGATCGCATCGATTAGGCCTCCTCCGAATTCCATCTTCCAGCCAGTGCAGACTGGCAACTACCCGGAGGAGAGCCTTCTCGGTGGCTGCTCCGACCCTCTGGAACGAACTCCCCGTGGAGATTCGGACCCTCGCCACCCTCCAATCCTTCCTCGCCGCTTTAAAGATCTGGCTGTCCCGGCTGGCCTGGGGTTAAGATTTTAACCCCACCCAAATTGTGTGACTGTTGTGCCTTCTTTTAATATGTTGTATTGTCTCCATGTTTGGAATACTGTTTGTCTTGCCCCCCCCCTTCTGAATTGTGAGCCGCCCTGAGTCCCCCCAGGGAAAAGGGCGGCATACAAATAAAGGAAAACTAAACTAAAACTAACTGCTATTGCTATTGCAGCAGTTTGCTTACCAGCCATGGCAAAAAAAGGTTGTAAAAATCAGACATGATTTCATTTAATAACAAAGGTTCTGGTCCCAATTGTGGTCATAGGTTGAGGACTACCTGTCTTGCTTCTAGAGCCATGGTGGTGCAGTGGTTAGAAAGCGGTATTTAAGAATAACTCTGCCAACTGCCAGCAGTTTGATCCTGACTGGCTGAAGGTTGACTCACCCTTCCTTCTTTTCAAGGTCAGTTGTGCATCCAGATGTCTAAACTCAGTGAGTAACTGGCTTTCCGTGAAACAGGGGCTGCATTTTCAGAAAGCTGCTTGCCTCTTACCATGTTACGATGGCCTTGCATGTCTGCAGAGCCCAGCTGCCAGAACATACCTTGCAAAATGACGGAAAAAATCAGAAGAGCCCAGAAGTAGCTGTAGAAGAAGGAGATTACTCCCATCTGAGGAGAAAACACAAAAGACAGAAGAGACTTGGGGGAAGGAAAGGGAAGGGGCTGAAGGAAGAACCAAGGCTGAGCCATGGGTCATCTGATGTGGCTGCAGGATTTGAGCTGAATTGCAGATGAAGGGTCACCTAATGAGAACTATTGTAATTTGAGGACTACCTATATGTAAATATGTCTATATCTAAAACTAAATGAAGAACGGTTGCAGGAACTGGGTATGTCTAGTTTAATGAAAAGAAAGACCAGGGGAGACAGGATAGCAGTCTTCCAACATCTCAGGGGTTGCCCCAAAGAAGAGGGAGTCAAGCTATTCTCCAAAGCGCCTCAAGGCAGGACAAGAAGCAATGGGTGGAAACTAATCAAGGCGAGAAGCAACTTAGAACTAAGGAGAAATTTCCTGAAAGCGAGAACAATCAGTGGAACAACTTGCCTCCAGAAGTTGTGAATGCGCCAACACTGGAAGTTTTTAAGATGTTGTCTGAAGTGATGAAGGGCTTCCTGCCTGGGCAGGCATTTGGACTAGAAGACCTGCAAGGTCCCTTCCAACTCTGTTATTCTATTCATCTTAATTTTTCCACACTGAAGGATCAGCCTGTTTATTTCATCTTCCCAAAGTAAGGTTTGTGCGATAATTTTCAGACTGAGCTGGGAAAATGCGGAGCAACTCAAAAGAGTTTCTCCAAAACTGAACCAGGAGCCCAAAATGAACGCAGCTCACCTGCCTGGATTCGCATGGGGTGTTTTGGTGGTGACGGCAGCCTCCCTTCCTTCTGGGCAGGGCACGGCCTGCTCCTGCCCCATTTATAAGTCAGCCGCTCAGAAGGAGGTGTGGGCAGAAGGGAGCAGGTTGGCCCACAACCGTCTTTCCAAGAAAAGAGTTTATGGACACAGAACGGTGATGCGTCGGGATGTTGCAAGGGAGAGCAGCAGGTGCATGGGAAATTTCAAAGGAGCAGATTAGATGTTGATGTGCACCAGTGTGTGTAAGTGGTGTGTGTGTGTGTGTGTGTGTTTGTCTGTCTAAGAAGGGATTTCATTTTCCCAGAATTGCCAGGAAACCTTCAGATTCTGCTATCCTTGAAAGTTAATCTTTCTCCTTGCATCGCAGGTCTTCAAACTTGGCAACTTTAAGACTTGTGGACTTCAAAACTCCCAGGATTCTCCAGCCAACTGGAGTTGAAGTCCACAAGTCTTAAAGTTGCCACGTTTGGGGACCCCTGCCTTACATCAACGAAATTGGATCTGGTTCCACAGAAGGGAAGATAAACACTAATCCACAGCCGGCTGGGTTTGCCCAACTTCTAAATCCGAGTAAGGAAACCCGTGGACTCTAGTCACCAATGATTCTATCCACAGGCCCAAACTAATAAACTAGCCTGATTTAACACGGAAACATGGTTCACACAACCTGTGAAGACAATAGTTGAGTTCCTAGCAGCTCCCTAGTTCCTTGCCCCTAACAATCCCTGCAACCATTTTTTTTTAATTTAGTTTGTCAAATATGTACAAGTTAACAAGTTTTGGCCCAAACTGGCCCACATCTCTTTGGAGCACTTGCATGATGGCATTGTGGTGGATGCTTAGCCTTTGCTACTTGCACCGAAGGCCTATGCAGTTGTATAATGATGTCATCGTGCATATGACATCACTTCCCCCTCCCCAAAAAATCCCAAACATGATGGACTAATATTTTTTCCTAACATTTTCAATTCCTCCCTCCCTCCCTTCTTTCCTTCTTCCTTCCTTTCCCCTCCTTACTTCTTTTTCTCCTTCCTTCCTTCCTTCCTCTCTGCCCCTTCTTTCTTGCCCCCTCTCTCCCTTCTTCTCCTTCCTTCTTCTCCTTCCTTTCTTCCTCCCTCCCACTCCTCCCTCCCTCTCCTTCCTTGCTTCCTCTCCTCCCCCCTTCCTTCCTCCTTTCCTTCCCCCATACCTCCCTTCTCTTCTTCCTCCCTCTCTTCCTCTCCTTCCTTGATTCCCGTTCTGCCTCCCTTCGTTTTTCCTTCTTTTCCTCTCTTTTAAAGAAAAAAACAATGCTGAACAATCCGCAAGAAGCAAAATATCACTTCCCCTCCTTTTAATGCACCAACCAGATATTTTAATTCTGTACATTCCTCTGCTCTTTTTTTTTCTTTTTCTCTTCTGCGCTCTAGTTTTATAAACCCTCGTCTACGTTTTGCAGGATAAGAAAAACTTTCTCCTTGCCCTTTTGTTCTTTAAAGGGTTGTCACCTTTTTAGCAGTTGGACTTAGCAGTTGGACTTATATACCGCTTCATAGGGCTTTCAGCCCTCTCTAAGCGGTTTACAGAGTCGGCATATTGCCCCCAACAACAATCTGGGTCCTCATTTTACCCACCTCGGAAGGATGGAAGGCTGAGTCAACCCTGAGCCGGTGAGATTTGAACAGCCGAACTGCAGTCAGCTGAAGTAGCTTGCAGTGCTGCACTCTAACCACTGCGCCACCTCGGCTCTCTTTTCTTTGGGGTGTTCTTGATGTTACTTTTGGGGGAGCAGGATCACTTTTCCCTCTGGCTTCCTGACATTCAAACAGTCCCCCAATTCCTGATCTGAGTGTCCACAGGATGAAACGGTTGCTTTAATGAATTGGGGCGGGGAGCAGCCAGCCTCAAATAAATGTCAATTGTTTGCACCATGACAAGGGGAAAACATTTCTAATCTCATTAATTGCTGGATGTCCACTTTATTACGGGAACATTTGTGTGTCCATTAACCAGAATGGCTGCCTTGGCAGACATTTCTGCATCCCCCAGGAGGCATAAACAGATGATTAATTCTGCTTTCCCAAAGGTTATAAACCATGGTAAGTTGTTGAATGCTTCAATAGGCTGACATAAAGGCTTCACATTAACTTAGTCTAACTTCCTTGGTTTAATAGGCGCCAGGAAATGGACAGTGTGTTCTTCATATTTATTTTTTAATTTGACGCTCAGCAGACTTCAGGTAATCCTCTACCTACAACCACAATTGAGCCCCAAATTTTCTGTTGCTGAGCAAGACAGTTGCCTCTATTTTACAACCTTTCTTGCTGCAGTTGCTATAGGAATCGCTGCAGTTGTTAAGTGAGTAACGTGGTTATTAAGCGAATCTGGATTTCCATCACTGATTTTGCCTGTCAGACAGTCGCAAGCAGAGATCGCGTGACCCCAGGACGCTCCAACCGCCATAAACACGAATCAGTTGCCAAGGATCTGAATTTTGATCACGTGACCAAAATCTGGCTAGCCATATAGAAGCAAAAATCTTGGTTAGGTCCCTTCCTAAGTCTCTTAAATTGACTTCCGGCATTTAAGACTTTTCCAGATTTCCAGGAATCTGATAAGGAAACCATCCTAGTAGTTCATAATCCCTAATTAAGTCATTCCCTAATGACAATGTCAGAAATTTCCCTTCCATCAAATGGTTCAAAAGCAACTTTCATGTAGGTGTCAAATGTCATTGGGACTCATAAGTACCTGGAAAGGGGTTAGTTTGAATGGTCCACACCTTTTACTGTTACCAGAAGCGTCAGAGATGGCTGAAACGATTAATAGCCAATTCTGACTCCTTTAGAGGGTTTTGATAAGAGGATACACCTTGAATTTGGGATGCAGAGGCTAAGACGCTGAGTTTGTTGATCAGAAAGGTCAGCAATTCGAATCCCTAGTGCCGCATAACGGAGTGAGCTCCTGTAACTTGTCCCAGCTTCTGCCAACCTAGCAGTTTGAAAGGACGTAAAAGATGCAAGTAGAAAAACAGGAACCACCTTTGGTGGGAAGGGAACAGCGTTCCGTGCGGCTTCGGCGTTTAGTCATGCTGGCCACATGACCACGGAGACGTCTTCGGACAGCGCTGGCTCTTCGGTTTCTTTGACTTTGAAACCAGAAATTCCAGACATATTTTTTAATGATTGAAAGAGCAGCACAGCTGTCTCCAACATACAGTGGGTCAACTTAAGACTTCAACAGAAGACCTGCAGGAAGGCATGGGGGACAACAGAGAAAAGTTGGACCATCCCAACACAACGATCCATAGAGCCAGAGAACAAATCTTTGGGAGAGATACATTGAAGAACTCCACAGAGAAATGCACATGGTCCCCGGACAAGGAGTCTTCCTCAAACGTGAGAAGGCTGCCTTTCAGAAAGCCCTTGGAGGGGTCTGGAACCTTCTCGAGAACTTAAGAATCCCCTCCAGAGCATGAACTGGCTGACATGGACCATAGTTACCATGTGGAGAAAAGCCACTGTGGCCAATTGAAGGAGAAAATCACCTCTCTTCAAAATGTGAGGGAAAACAAAAAGAAGCACATCAATAATCATCATCATCATCATCATCATCATCACGACTAGTAGCAGCAGCAGGGGATCTGTTTTACATAGCCACAGAGTTGGCCTATGTACCATTCCCCCTGTACCGTGGGGTAGGTCTGTGTTCAATCCAACAGATTTGCAGCAATCCCCAAATCTTACATTTGCACTGGAGCATTGAAGAATAACAAATGGAAGAAGCTGGAAGGAGAAACCTGGGCCAGAGAGCTAAAAGTACTAGGGTGTCGAAATGGACAAAGGTATTTTGCTTTTGCCTTATCTCATACCATAGCTCTGCTTATCTGATTGCATTGGTTGAGGAGAATGTCAAGCCATCTCGGAAGTCCTTTCCTCAAGGGCCAGCTAATATGCAGACTAGTCTTGAGAAGAACCCTCAAGTTCAGGAGTGTGCAGCTTTCCCTGAAGGCCACCCTTGGACCTGCTCGAGTTCATCTCATGGAAGTAGACAGGGCAATGAATATGAGAATACTTCCATGTGATTCTAGTTACCTAGAAGTGTAGCTAAAAAGGCATGTGATAGAGTTGACTGTTCCTCATGCAGGGAATACTTTCCTCAGATAAAGCAACAGATACCAGATCTATATCCCTCATCAATGGGACCCACAACGTGACCTGCCTTCCCGTCCTGATGGACCAGGTGGATGAAAAAAGGGAGAGGTGGTCCTTCAAATAGCCCTAGCCGAAGCCATGCTTCTCAGAAGTCTGCATTTGCCACAGAGCTGTTGTGTTGCCCATAGGTTAGACCTGGTGCCCTCTCCAATTTGCCACAGAGCTGTCCCTTTTACACATAGGTTAAACCCGATGCCTCTCTAACCAAGGATTCCACAGAATTCTTCAATATGACCATCCGCCACTCCTGGTCTTCAGTGCACCCAGAAGTGTGGTCATGCTATGGAAGAACATCTCAAGATGTTGTAATTTAGTCAACCGTTTTTTACTTGTGGGCAAAGGACCGGAGAAAGACACTCAGAAACAGGCTACCTTCATCGCTGTGATGGTGGTCACCTTGTGAATATCTTAACAGAATGAGAGACAAATCCGGAGGACAATTATAATTGCAATAGAATTGATTCATTCATAATTCCAGCTCAGAGAAAAGGAAGTTGGGCCCATACATTCATGGAGGGGATGTCCCACTGGTATGCAGTGGAGAAAAACATTTGTGTGGCGGACAGCTTGCTTCCATTCCTTGAACTGCTTGGAATGATGGGAGAACCTCCTTTAAGCATCATAATTGAAATTTACACAGGTAGGGAAGTTCATCCTTACACCTTCGGGTCACCCACTGTTTGTGATCTAGAAGATAACAGGTAAAGTTATTGACAAGTCCACATGACTCTTCACAGGAAACAACAGCCCAATCAGGAACTATCAACTCAGACAAAGAAAATAATCAACCACCAAACGCATTCCCACCAATACTGACAGAGCAGGTAACCTGTGTATACACTGTGCAATACCCCACTCCCTTCCGGGGACTGATCATGTTACTTAGTTGGAGCATGAAATGCCTGCATGAAAACAAACCAGCTCAGAGAGCACCAAGCACCGCACAGTTGTCATCCTCCTCCTCCAACCCCACTCCCTTCTAGCACTAATGATGTTCCCTGGTTTGGTCATGAAATGTCTGCAAGAAACCAACCAAATTCTGAGAGCATGAAGGATCTCTAAATCCATAAGTATCCCGCATTTACCATATTCTTGGTGTTCCTCTGTTGCCATTGGTCTTCAGCTGAGATAACAGCTGAAATCAGCACAAAGTATCTATTGAGAGATCCTGGAAAATTGACTTTTATATTTGACAAATTACACAGCTTGAGCCTACACTGGCTAAGATGACTTAAACGTCTGGACACAGCTCCTTTTGTTCGGTGGGTGGTTGCTTGTTTTGACTGTAGTTACTCTAAACCAGTGTTTCTCAACCTTGGCAACTTGAAGATGTCTGGACTTCAACTCCCAGAATTCCCCAGCCAGCATTCGCTTTGAAGTCCAGACATCTTCAAGTTGCCAAGGTTGAGAAACACTGCTCTAAACAACCAAGAATGCCATGACTTCAGCAGGTATAAATATAATGGGTAGATAGGTGCATGGTTGAATGGATGGATGGAGATGAGATAGAGAGAGACAGAGAAATAGACATAGAACGTAGCATAACAGAGTTGAAAGGAACCTTGGACGTCTTCTAGTCCAACCCTTTGCTCAGGCAGGAGACCCTATAGCATTTCAGACAAATGATTGTCCAATCCCTTCTTAAAAACCTCCAGTGATGGAGCAACCACAACTTCTGGAGGGAAGCCATTCCACTGATTGATTGTTCTCACTGTTATGAAATTTATCCTTAATTCCAGGTTGCTCCTCTCCTAGGTCAGTTTCCATCCATTGTTTCTTGTCTTGTCTTTTGGCTCTTTGGAAAATATTGATTCCCCTTTGGCCCCCTCGTATTTGTAGGAGGTCCTCAAATAAAATAAAGGGATAGAGAGATATAGACAGATGGTTGGTTGGATGGATGGATGGATGGATGGATGGGAGAGAGAGAGATTGATAAAAGATAGATTGATAGATTGATTAGAGATAGATGACAGATAGGAAGAAAGAAAGAAAAAGAAAGAAAGAAAGAAGAAAGAAAAAATATAGGTAGACAGACACAGATGATTGATAGATTAGAGAGATACACAGATGAGAGAGAGAGAGATAGGTAGGTGATGGATGGATGAGAGAGAGATTGATAATAATAGATAGATTGATAGATTAGAGATAGATAGATACATACATATATACATACATACATATTTTGATTTGATTTTTTTTGATTTTATTAACATTTGTAGGCCGCCCTTTTCCCTGAGGGGACTCAGGGCGGCTCACATAAAATCAGGGAGGGGAAGTACAAACAGTGACATAGACACATATAATAAAAGTAATAAGCAACATACATTCATCATTTGGGAGGGGCAACTATCCATGTCCCCAGGCCTGACGGGCTAGCCAGTTCTTGAGGGCTGTGCGGAAGGCCTGGACGGTGGTGAGGGTACGAATCTCCACGGGGAGTTCGTTCCAAAGGGTCGGGGCTACTACTGAGAAGGCCCTCCTCCTTGTGGTTGCCAGCCGGCACTGGCTGGCCGATGGAATACGGAGGAGGCCCAATCTATGAGATCTAATTAGTCGCAGGGAGGTGATTGGCAGGAGGCGGTCTCTCAAGTATCCAGATCCACTACCATGCAGGGCTTTATGAGTGACTAATAGCACCTTGAAGCGCATCCGGAGATCGACAGGTAGCCAGCGCAGCTCGCGGAGGATAGGTGTTATGTGGGTGAACCGCGGTGCACCCACAATCACTCGCGCGGCCGCGTTCTGTACCAGCTGAAGTCGCCGGATGCTCTTCAAGGGCAGCCCCATGTAGAGCACATTGCAGTATTCCAGCCTAGAGGTCACAAGTGCCCGAGTGACTGTTGTGAGTGCCTCCCGATTCAGGTAGGGTCGCAACTGGCGCACCAGGCGAACCTGGGCGAATGCCCCCCTGGTCACAGCCGTCAGGTGGTGGTCAAACGATAGCTGTGGATCCAGGAGGACTCCCAAGTTGCGAACCCTCTCTGAGGGGTATAAAATTTGACCCCCCAGCCTGAGTGATGGAATATTGGTCGAATCTTTGGGAGGGAAACACAACAGCCACTCGGTCTTTTCTGGGTTGAGCACAAGCTTGTTAACCCTCATCCAGTCCATAACGGCCTCAAGGCCTCGGTTCATCACGTCTGCCGCTTCATTGAGTTGGCACGGGGCGGACAGATACAACTGGGTATCGTCCGCATATTGATGGTATCTGATCCCGTGCCTACGGATGACCTCTCCCAGCGGTTTCATGTAGATGTTGAATAGTAGGGGGGATAAGACCGAGCCCTGAGGCACCCCATATGTTAGGGGCCTAGGGGACGATCTCTGCCCCCCCACTAACACCGACTGCGACCTGTCCGAGAGGTAGGAAGAGAACCACCGCAACACGGTGCCTCCCACTCCCACCTCCCACAGTCGTCGCAGAAGGATACCATGGTCGATGGTATCGAAAGCCGCTGAGAGGTCAAGGAGGACCAGGATGGAGGAATGTCCTCCATCTCTGGCTCTCCAGAGATCATCGGTCAATGCGACCAAAGCGGTTTCTGTGCTGTAACCGGGTCTGAAGCCTGACTGGAAGGGGTCGAGATAGTTTGCTTCCTCCAAGGACCGTTGGAGCTGAAAGGCCACCACCTTCTCAACAACCTTCCCAAGGAAGGGAAGGTTGGAGACTGGGCAATAGTTATTAAGAACAGCTGGATCCAAAGATGGCTTCTTTAGGAGGGGTCTCACCACCGCCGCTTTCAGTGCGGCGGGGAAGTTCCCCTCCCGAAGAGAGGCGGTCACAACCTCCTGGATCCAGCCTCGTGTCACCTCACTGCTGTTAGTAACCAGCCATGAGGGACACGGGTCCAGTACGCAGGTGGAGGCACTTACAGCCCTCATGGCCTTGTCCACATCCCCGGGGGTAACATCCTGAAACTCAACCCAGAGATGTTCCACCTGATCCTCTTGTGCCTCGGCTGGAACTGCCGAGTTGTATGTATGTATATACATACATACGAAGATGTCCGTATGTATGTATATACATACATACATACGGATAGATAGATAGATAGATAGATAGATAGATAGATAGATAGATAGATAGATAGATGATAGAAAGAAAGAAAGAAAGAAAATATAGGTAGACAGACACAGATGATTGATAGATTAGAGAGATACACAGATGAGAGAGAGAGAGAGAGAGAGAGATAGGTAGGTGATGGATGGATGAGAGAGAGAGATTGATAATAATAGATAGATTGATAGATTAGAGATAGATAGATACATACATACATACATACATATATACATACATACGGATAGATAGATAGATAGAAAGAAAGAAAGAAAGAAAGAAAATATAGGTAGACAGACACAGATGATTGATAGATTAGAGAGATACACAGATGAGAGAGAGAGAGAGATGGGTGATGGATGGATGAGAGAGAGAGAGATTGATAATAGATAGATTGATATATTAGAGATAGATACATACATACATATACATACATACATACGGATAGATAGATAGAAAGAAAGAAAGAACCCTAATCCATGAAGATTCGAACCCTCAGCACCCTCCAGGCCTTCCGCAAAGCCCTTAAAACCTGGTTGTTCTGACAGGCCTGGGGCTAAAGAGCTGTTGCCCCCGCCTCAAATTGGTATGACTGTTGTGTTTTAATTATGTATTGTTTTTTATGCCGTTTAAATTCTTGTTTGTATCCCCCTTCCCTGGTTGAGTTGTGAGCCGCCCTGAGTCCCCTTCGGGGGAAAAGGGCGGCATATAAATAAAATCAACATCAACATTTATGACCCCATCCCTGCTGGATGCCTTAGAATGGAGGTTATTTAGTTTGGGCAGGCAGCTTCCCACCAGCATCGCCTGATCAATGAACTAGGCCCCCCATCAACGGTCCTTCCGATTTGTGTCTGTGTGTGAACAGACAAGGCCCTTCAGCTGGTTTTGTCAAAACAATTTCTCTGGAAGTGGGGATTATGCTGGCGTGATCCCAGCTTCCTCACTGATATTTCATTTTCCCAGTGTGCATGGTAAAAAATCTTCTGCTCACCTGGTTTGCCCAGGGCTGCACAATGTTTCTTTAAGTGGCACGGTTCTCCTGGTCTCCAGGATGTATAATCGACGAAGGTCCCATCCGCCCACTCAAAGTACCTGTCCTGAAGAAAGGGAATGTCGGGAAGAGACATGAGAGTGGGTCAAGGCAGAGCCTATGGTACCTTTCTGGTCCTGAGTTGGTCCCTGTCGTTTTCATCCTACTCATCCTTCCTATTAGATATCTCCTTCTCTACTTTTGACTATCTTTTCGGTCTCTATTGCTTTATTTAACTTCCTAGTATGATTGATTGTTTATGTTGATTATAATTCATAATTATTATGTTGATTGCTTATATCATATCCTATGACTATCACTGTGTTGTATCTTATGATTTATGATGAATGTATTTATGATGTATTTATGATCATAGCAATAGCAATAGCAGTCAGACTTATATACCGCTTCATAGGGCTTTCAGCCTCTCTAAGCGGTTTACAGAGTCAGCATATCGCCCCCACAGTCTGGGTCCTCATTTCACCCACCTCGGAAGGATGGAAGGCTGAGTCAACCTTGAGCCAGTGAGATTTGAACCGCTGAACTGCAGATAACAGTCAGCTGAAGTGGCCTGCAGTATTGCACCCTAACCACTGCACCACCTCGGCTCATCATGATTTATCACTTATACCTTTTATGTACATTGAGAGCTTAGGCACCGAAGACAAATTTCTCCAATCACACTTAGTCCATCTAGCTTCTTCTGTGTATATTCTTATTTATTATTTTATATAATACTACCCTCACGAAACAAATACTGTGTGTGTGTGTGTGTGTGTGTGTGTGTGTGTTGGGGTGTGTGTGTTCCAGCATGACTCTGGAATGCCTGGCCCATTAAGGAGAGCGAGTGTGGCATCCTAGAGCAACCATTGTTTGTGATGTCAGTTCCTTTGCAGCTTCCTCTGGAAAGGCAGCTGTGACGTTCGCCCTCCAGTGGACCAATAGGGAAGCACCTGATAGATTTGGGGCAAAGTGCCAGGATCTTAGACAGGGCAGGAAAGAAGAACGCATGGAAGGGGGAACAGAGAGGACAGGGATGATGGATGTGGGAGTAGGGGGAAGAAAGGCTCGTCTCAATGACTACCCGTCAGATAAGAACGTTGATGTCTATAAACACCCAGGCAACACCGGGTTATCAGCAAGTAGAGAATAAAGAATTCTATTTTGGAATTCTAGTACCCATAACTGCATTCAGGATCCCAAATTGGGTCTGGTCAAAGCAGAGCAAAGGATAACCATGCCTTCTCATGAGGAGGATGCTACGTTTCTACTCATGCATCTGCTTAGAAGGGTTGATGGCCATCACCTTATTTTGGGGGTTTCAACTCAAAATCTCAAGACTTCTTTTATAATGGGAACCAACAGGATAATTAGTGTAATTTTGGATGGATCATTTGTGTTAGATGCACAGGTGCTTCTTGGCATGGAGAATCTATCAAGCCAGGAAAAATCCCAGATTGGGGCTGACAGACGAAAGTGGAAGCATTATGCTCTGTCCCATAGACCAGATTGCCTTGATTTAAAAAACAAAACACTTATTCTCTCACCTGGATTAGCGAACAAAGCGAGGAGAGCCCGTGGCTTAGAGGTTAATACATATACCTAATATATAAGTAGCTGGGTTCAAATCCCAGAAGGGTATGGCCAGCCAACGAGAGCTAAATAGCTTGAAATAGATCTATACTAGTCAATTGGACACAGAAAATATCAAGTCAGAAATCACAGTGTTTCTAGGGCCTGGCCAAAGTAACGGTGGTATTTCCCAAAGTTGTTTTTTTCCCCAAAAAGGCAACTGGACTTGAGAAGTGAAACATTTTCAAAAAAAGAAGAATGCCCAGTTACCTTTGTAGGGGGGTGAAAGCACCTAGCTTACAAGGATGGGACCCTCCCTCTTGGAATGGACCACCAGAGCCTCCAAAGCCCATGGCAGTGTACCTGAAGACTTGGCAATATTTGTTTAACAAATGTCTTACTTAGCAACAGAAACTCTGGGCACAATTGTGGTCGTAAGTGGAGGAACGTACGGTAAATACCTGCCGGAAGATTATACAGAGTCCAGTCTCGTGGGAGGTCCCCTTTACTTGGGTCCAATTAAATGGGTTACTTTTAGCACAATCGGGGGTCTGCTGCTTTCTCCACGCCAGGCCTGGCCTGAAGGTTGTGCAAGACAAGTTATCCCTAGGAGAAGGAGGGAATTCCCACACTCACCTTTATAGTCCCAATTTTGTTCTCAAACATCCCAATCCAGACTGATGATCCTAGAGCGTGGTTTTCATCCAGGTACTTGGCCAGTAGCTCTGTCTCTTCCTCATTGGCAATAGAAGCGAGGTGGCTGTTTATCTTTATGGACTGGCAATCCAGCTGAGGGAGACCAAATAGAAGAGGTTTCACCCTACAGAACAGGGGTCCCCAACCCTCGGGCTGCTGCCTGGTACTGGGCTGTGACCCGTTCAGAACTAAGCCGCTAGAGCTATGTTTATGCACACATGCATCTCCATTCCTGCAAGCAATAGCAATAGCAGTTAGACTTATATAGCGCTTCATAGGGTTTTCAGCCCTCTCTAAGCGGTTTACAGAGTCAGCATATATTGCCCCCAACAACAATCCGGGTCCTCATTTTACCCCCCTCGGAAGGATGGAAGGCTGAGTCAACCCTGAGCCGGTGAGATTTGAACCGCTGAACTGCAGCTAACAGTCAGCTGAAGTGGCTGCAGTACTGCACTCTAACCACTGCGCCACCTTGGCACTTGTGCACGTGAGTGCCCGCTGCTCACACAATTGGAGCTATGCACATGTGTATGTCCGCCGTTCACGTGGAGCTATGTTCTGGTCTGTCGGCCACCAGCCCTTCCAGCAGCCAAATCAGAGGAGGAAAAGGAGGTGTGGGAGTCAGGGCCAACATCAAGGCAACCTGAGAGTTGTGAGGGGGAAGAGGGAACGGAGCTCTCAGAGAGAGAGAGGGGCAGAGGTGGAGCCTGGGCCGCCCGTCAGCCCACAGATGGAGAACCAACAGCCCCAGGTCTGGAGATGGCTAAGGAAGAACAGCTGGGTCCAGTGTCTGACGGGCGGATGCACAAAAGGGAGAGGAGAGCAATGGAAATCAATGGGCCGGTCCTTGGGACGGAAGAGCCACCGCTGCTAGCGAAGCCCCACCTGAGCTCTGGGGATCAAAGGCAGAAATTAATAGATGTGGCAGACAACTATTCTTCTCCCTGCCGGACGGACTTGTTAGCCTGCAGTTGAAGGAGAAAGGAGATGCCGGCACTCCTAATAAAAGAATCTTTGAGTTAACTTCAGAGAGTTTGTCGTGTTTGGGGAGCTGGGTCAGAACGAACTATTTCCTCTCCCCCCGGTGGTCCACAAAGCTGGAAAAAGTTGGGAACCACTGCCCTGGAAGACTGGACTTTGCTTGGGTCAAGAAGAGCTCTTGATTTGATCTTGCCTTCTCTGTATTGTTTTTTTTTCACATGGCCATCATGGTCTCTTCCTGAGCAAGCCTGGGCCAGCATGGCCAATGCGAGACGTTTCAGTAGTGCAGGCCACGTGTGGTATCAGTGGGTCAAGGGAGCATTTTCCCTCCTGCCTGCCATGAGCATTTTCTCTCTTATTTGGGAAGAGGCAGCAGGTGTCCATGTCAGACCCAGAATCCCCTGCCAGACCATTGATGACTCCCTGCTAGCACTGATGATGTTACCTAGTTGGGTCATGAAACATCTTCAGAAAAACAAACAAGCTCAGAGAGCACAAGGACCCCACGGTCCTCCTCCTCCTCCTCCTCCTCCTCCACAAGCTCCACCCCCTTCTAGCAGTGACGATGCTCCCTAGTTAAGTCATAAAATGATTGTAAGAAAACTACAAAGCTCAAAGAGTGCCAAGTACTCCATAGTCGTCATTGTCCTCCTCCTCCTCTTCCTCCTCCTCTTACTCCTCTTCTCCTCCTCCTCTTCTCCTCTTCCTCCTCCTCTTCTCCTCTTCCTCCTCCTCTTCTCTTCTCCTCTTCTTCTCCTCCTCCTCCTCTTCTCCTCTTCCTCCTCTCCTCCTCCTCCTCCTCTTCTCCTCTTCCTCCTCCTCTTCTCCTCTTCTCCTCTTCCTCCTCCTCTTCTCCTCCTCTTCTCCTCTTCTCCTCTTCTCCTCTTCCTCCTCTTCTCCTCCTCCTCCTCTTCTCCTCCTCCTCTTCTCCTCCTCCTCTTCTCCTCCTCCTCTTCTCCTCTTCCTCCTCTTCTCCTCCTCTTCTCCTCCTCCTCCTCTTCTCCTCTTCCTCCTCCTCTTCTCTTCCTCCTCTTCTCCTCCTCCTCTTCTCCTCTTCCTCCTCCTCTTCTCCTCTTCCTCCTCTTCTCCTCTTCCTTCTCCTCTTCCTCCTCCTCCTCTTCCACCTCTTCTCCTCCTCCTCTTCTCTTCCTCCTCCTCTTCTCCTCTTCCTCCTCCTCCTTGGATCCAGCCATTTTAAACAACTTTCATCCTGTCTCCAACCTCCCCTTTATTGGGAAGGTTGTGGAGAAGGTGGTGGCCTTCCAGCTTCAACGGGCCTTGGAGGAAGCTAGTTATCTTGACCCCTTCCAGTCCGGCTTCAGACCTGGTTACAGCACAGAAACCGCTTTGGTCGCATTGACCGATGATCTCTGGAGGGCCAGAGATGGAGGCTATGCGTCCATCCTGGTTCTCCTTGACCTCTCAGCGGCTTTCGATACCATCGACCATGGTATCCTTCTGCGACGACTGCGGGAGGTGGGGGTGGGAGGCACTGTTTTGCAGTGGTTCTCCTCCTACCTCTCGGACAGGTCGCAGTCGGTGTTGGTAGGGGGGCAGAGATCGTCCCTGAGGCCCCTAACATGCGGGGTGCTGCAGGGTTCGGTCTTATCCCCCCTACTATTTAACATATACATGAAACCGCTGGGCGAGATCATTCGGAGGCATGGGATAAAATACCACCAATATGCGGACGATACGCAACTGTATCTGTCTGCCCCGTGCCAACTCAATGAAGCGGTGGACGTGATGAGCCAGGGTCTTGAGGCCGTTAAGAACTGGATGAGCGCTAACAAACTTGTACTCAACCCGGACAAGACCGAGTGGCTGTTGTGTTTCCCTCCCAACAATTTGGCTAATGTTCCAACACTTAGGCTGGGGGGTCAAATTTTATACCCCTCAGATAGGGTCCGCAACTTAGGAGTCCTCCTGGATCCACAGCTGACTTTTGACCACCAGTTGTCAGCTGTGACCAGGGGGGCATTTGCCCAGGTTCGCCTGGTCCGCCAGTTGCGGCCCTACCTAAACCGGGAGGCTCTCGCAACAGTCACTCGAGCCCTTGTGATCTCTAGGCTGGAATACTGCAATGGGCTCTACATGGGGCTGCCCTTGAAGAGCACCCGGCGACTGCAGTTAGTCCAGAATGCAGCCGCGCGAGTGATAGTGGGCGCACCGCGGTTCGCCCACGTTACACCCATCCTCCGCGAGCTGCACTGGCTACCTGTCGGTCTCCGGGTGCGCTTCAGGGTACTGATGACCACCTTTAAAGCACTCCATGGTAGTGGATCTGGGTACTTGAGAGACCGCCTTCTGCCGATTACCTCCCTTCGACCGATTAATTCGCACAGATTGGGCCTCCTCCGGATTCCATCTGCCAGTCAATGTCGACTGGCGACTACACGGAGGAGAGCCTTTTCTGTTGCAGCTCCGACCCTGTGGAACGATCTCCCCGTCGAGATCCGCACCCTCACCACCATCCAGACCTTTCGCGCAGCCCTCAAGACCTGGCTCTCCCATCAGGCCTGGGGATAGGTTCCCAATTTACCCGCCCGAGTGTTGACTGTTGAATGAAAGTTGTGTTTTATTATTTTTCTTTTGTTCACACTTTGTCTGTCTTTTGATATTGCACCCCCTTCCCTGTGATTGTAAGCCGCCCTGAGTCCCTTCAGGGAAAAGGGCGGCCTATAAATCTTAATAAAATCTAAAAAAAAAAAAATCTAATCCTCCTCCTCCTCCTCCTCCTCCTCTCTGCCAACCCCACTCCCTTCTACTATTGACGATGTTCCCTAGATGGGTCATGAAACATCTGTAAGAAAACCACGAAGCTCAGGAACCACCAAGAATCACACAGTCATCCTCCTCCTCCTCCTCTCCACATAACCCACTTTCTTCTGGCACTGATTATGTTTCCTAGATGGGTCATGAAATGTCTGCAAGAAAACCACCAGACTCAGAGAGCATCAAGGACCCCTTATTTCAACCCCGAGCTACAATTATTGAAGAGTTATAAGACGAGGACTACCCGGGATTAAGCGGTTTGGGAACCGTGCCCACCTGGCCAGCCTTGCCTTTTCCTTACCTCCGCTTTCATCCAAGTCACTTTCAGGTTGAAGAAGCCGTAGCAGAATCCTTTGAACTGCCTCCATCCTCCGGGGCACGTAGTGGCTTTGGCACCTGTTAGCAGAGGAGAAAAGTAGGATCCAGGCTGAAAGTGGAGAGGACTGAGGAAGAAGCAAAGGGGTGAAGGAAATTCACTCAGGCCATGTCCAGGGTGGGATTACCCGCGTTCTTGGGATTAATTTATGGTCGCTCACGCAAGTGATCCCAGCCCAAGTGAACAGCCACACTCAAATCAGAACGACGCTATTTATTTATTTATTTATTTATTTATTTATTTATTTATTTATTTATTTATTTATTTATTTATTTATTTGTCTTGTATGCCGCCCACTCCCGGAGGACTCCGGGCGGCTCACAAAAGACAAGGGAAGGGGGGAACGAGACAAAGACAACATATTAAAAACAAAACCAACATTCACAATTTCCGTGGAGGTAGATGCTTCCCAGCTCCCCCCCCCCCCCGCCAGCCTGCAATGACAGAATAACAGAAGAAGGGCAGAATGATAGAATAATACGACAGAATAATAGGGTAATTTCAGAACAATAGAATAACAGAATGACAGAATAACAAAATAATGACAGAATGATACAATAATTACAGAATAACAGAATGACAGAAAAATGGGCAAAAAAGCTCTGCTGGCTGGAGAATTCTGGGAGTTGAAGTCCACAAGTCTTAAAGTTGCCAAGTTTGGGAACCACTGCTGTAGATCCTTCTCAAGTTACGCCAAGGGGATAAGGACCAGTGATATCTCTACATTCTCTGTTCTCCACTCCAGGAGGTTTATTATAATTCCAGGACTTTGCCATGTAAGGAGAAGGAAAACCTTCTTCCCATCTCTCATCCTAACCACCCTGTCCCGTATTTACTTTCATCCAGTGGTGGGATTCAAATAATTTAACAACCGGTTCTCTGCCCTAATGACCATCTGGGTAGGTGGGACTCGGTGGTCATGTGACTGGGTGGGCGTGGTCAGCTCAAGGTCACTCAGGTCGATGGGCGCTTCGCCTTAGCTGTTGCAATGTAATAAGGGTTAACCGGAGAGGCAGTTTCTGTAAGCAGGGCAATAAAGATGAGGCTAGAAACAACACCAGAACGTTTCCTTCCTGCCTTCCTTACAGGATTAGCCCTGTAAAGTGGGAAAAAACAAAAGGAGATTTCTTCCAACAACCGGTTCTCTGAACTACTTAGAAAGTTACCAACTGGGGTGCGAACTGGCTGAATCCCACCACTGCTGTCATCTCACAGTTTACGATGTTAAAAAATAAAAACCCAGCCATGATCCTGTTTCAGCCATGCTTTCGCGGGGCTGGCTCTTCTGCCAGGGTTTGGGAAGGTTGGCAGAAGGACCTACCTGGTGGAAGGGAGATGGCCAGCAAGAAGCCCCCTAAGAAGAGATAGAAAGTCGAGAGGGCTTCCATCTGCAGGGAGCAAAGAAAGAGAGAAGGAATGTTACAGGAGGAGACCTAGTATTTCCAGCCATGCCTCTGAATAAACCAATTACAGGCCAATGACAGAGTTGGAAGGGACCTTGGAGGTCTTCTAGACCAGTGGTTCCCAAACTTGGCAACTTTAAGACTTGTGGACTTCAACTCTCAGAATTCTCCAGCCAGCTCTGCTGGCTGGAGAATTCTGAGAGTTGAAGTCCACAAGTCTTAAAGTTGCCAAGTTTGGGAACCATTGTTCTAGACCAACCCCCTGCTCAAGCAGAAGACACTACAACATTTGTAGATGTTTGCTTTGACTTAAACAGGAACAGTTGCTGGACAGTCCTGTAAGATCCATATCTAAATAGACCAACCGTCATCTCCATTTCCATTACAATAATTTACAGATAACTTAGGGCTACAGCTGAGACTGCGATTTCAATCACTAAGGGATGCAGTCAGTAAGCAAGGCATCGTATGACCGGATCTGATTTTATTTTATTAAAATAGTGGTGATCTTCTACGGCTTAATAAACCCAGTTTAAGACATGATGCTTAAATGTATCTTTGGAGAAAGTGGCAAAGAATCATTAAGATAAAATAGTATTATTTACAAGATAAAGAGATGAAAATGGGAGAACCCCCAATAAGTGTGGGGAGGGGAGAATATAAATTAGTAAAAGAGTATTATATAAATTGAATTATAAAATAAAGTTTTATAACTGTAATGAGTTTATTAAGGTTAGAAATTGGAAGACAAAAGCTATCATTGTATTATCATTGTTAGCATTGTGTAAAAATGCATTGACCCACTCATTACTCTGTCCACAAAATATGTTGGTTGTTAAAGGAAAACTGCAAATAAAACAAAAACGAAGGTCACAAATTGTGATTATGTGGCTACAACTTGCTGTCGTAAATGTGAGCCCGTTGCCCTGAATTGCACCCATGTGCCTGGATTGGAATGCTCGTAACTTCAAGGCAATTTTTTGGAGGCTGTTGTAACTTTGAAGCATCCTTAAATGAACAGCCATAAGTCAAGGACTACCGGCATCGTCGTGTTGGTAACTGTCATAAAGGGCACTTGCCAAATACTCAGCTCAGTTCAATTAATTCATATTAGCTGAAACCTGGATGTTGGGTGGAAAGTCTACCCTTGAGATAACTGAAGGAAATGGGTGAACACAGATTATTCCCTCATTTGGGGGTCACTGGGGTGGGGGTGGCACTAACCTCCCCCCCTTTTCTAAGTGGTACTATGGTGAGTCCCTGGTGGGCAGAAGAGACAAACCAGTAGAAGAGAAGGGTTGAAGTGTGGTTGAAGCCTTGGTGGCCTCTGAGATTGATGATTTTCTGTCAGACATTTCATGACCCAACTAGGTAACATCATCAATGCTGGGAGGGAGCAGGGTCCCAGGGAGGAGAAGGAGAATTGTGGGCTCCCAGGTTTTCTCTGAGCTTCGCTGCTTTTCTTGGAGACGTCAAAGATCTCAGCAAGCCGTTCTGTGCAGGTGGCTGAAGAACCTCAGCTTCTCCTAGCAATGTGGTGTGAACAGGGGAAGAGAATTCCCCCCCCCCCAAAGACCCAAGTTTCAAAGCTACTCACTTGTTCCTCGGCTTGTTGGCCTCTGGGTGACTCCTCTCGTCTTCCTCTGCTAACCCCTCTGGGAACTTATATAACATCGCCGGTGAGAGAGGAACATGCCCTCTTGCGAGTTTCAAAAACGAGGTGGAACCTCAGAAATTACGTTCACCTGAAAATACTCCGGGTTGTGGGCGAGCAGAGTCCGAGTTTCTGAGAAACTTAATTAGTAAGAAATTGCTAGGCAAGGTGGGTGGGAATAGATGGCGATCGCTTTTGTTCCTGCTGGCTTTTGAAGGACATGTTCCTAACAGTCTTCTCAAGAGGACAGTTTGTCTGGAAGAGAAAAGAGAGAAGGTTAAAGGTTGGGAATGTTTCAATGGGGTTTGCTGGGATATTTTTTAAAAAAAATTATTTATACATTTTCTCTTTACATACGCAAGTGCTTGGTGAACAGCGTGTTGCCTGGCTTAATTTGCTTATAGAATACTAATTTTCCAGATCCTAGTTTCCACCTCTGTGGTCCAACCATTTGCAAAAGAAGTCTCCCGTGTTCAAAAACAGGCTGTGTCTTCTTTTATCTTCAGTGTCGGTCTGTCCATTTCTGTGTTGCAGGAAATGACAGGCGTTAGACTTCTCAGGATACAGGAAAAGTCTATGTGGCAGCCAGGTTCAGAAAGCGAGCCCATGGCTTAGCATTGCAAGTTCTGAACCACCTTCATTATCGAAGCAGGCGTTCTTATACATTCCCAAAAGCATTGCAACACGGAAATACTTCACACATTTCTTAGTGGTTACCTTGGAGAGAAAGCCTTATAAGGAGATGAGGGTCTTACTTCTCCTTTTGTTTCAGGTATGGCTTACGTGTTATTAACGAACTTTAATTGAACTTTGTGGTTTGGACATTTAACACGAGTTTGGACATAGGGACGTTGGCGAGAACATCCTGTGGTTAGTGAATGGGGACACTTCCTTTAAGCAACTTCTAACTGCCCCTGATATTCTATTGCAAGTTCCAACTCTTGTCTATGTGGCTTTTAATATAGAAGTAAAGGGGTTCTGAGAGGCTGTCCAGCCTGACCCAGTAGGTTTCACACTTATTGTCCAAATCTCACTTTACGGCTGCTTTATCTGCACAATCTAATATTTTTTTGGTTATTGCCTCTTCTGTTAAGTGTTTCCTCATTTTTCCCAGTGCTGTGCATATACGTACTATTCTTGCTGCTGTCAAGACGTGTAATATTAAATATATATATCCCTTTTCTCATATTTTTCTGGCATTATGCCTAACAAAAATAATTCTGAAAGTAAACAAAGGGGGATGTTGGATTGTGGGAACGGATGAGGCAGACCCAGGCTTCAGTAACAACAGCTCTTTATGAGTGACTAGAATCCAGCAAAAGTCCTGTCTGGCAGCAGCCCTTCTACAGAGCTCCGGCGGGGCCATTCACCAATCAGGTTTGAATGAGTTCCTGCGGGTAACAGCGGACTTTGTTGGAAACTACTTACAGTTGCAAGAAAAAGTGTGTGAACCCCTTGGGATTACGTGTTTACATGTTATGTTCAATTAAACCATGGCAACATCTAATGTTTGTGTAGTATTATGTTCTGCAGACTGTGTTTTTCTATTGTTGTGGCTTAGATGACGTTCAGAGCACATTTTATGACCAATCCATGCAAAACTCCACGTAATCCCAAAGGGTTCACATACTTTTTCTTGCAACTGCACACCGCTATTCACATGCAAAGTGCTCAGAATACTTAACAGGGGAGATCTCCCCCCCAAAAAGAAACCAAGGTGGCGCAGTGGTTAGAGTGCAGCACTACAGGCTACTTCAGCTGACTGCAGTTCTGCAGTTCGGCTGTTCAAATCTCACCGGCTCAGGGTTGACTCAGCCTTCCCTCCTTCCGAGGTGGGTGAAATGAGGACCCGGATTGTTGTTGGGGGCGATATGCTGACTCTGTAAAAAAACCGCTTAGAGAAGGCTGAAAGCCCTATGAAGCGGTATATAAGTCTAACTGCTATTGCTATTGCTAAACCACAAAATAGTAAGGAAAGGAGGAGAATAGGGGAAACCCTGGGGAAACTTACTAGAATAATCAAAGTAAACATGCTGAAGAAAAGATGCGATAACCATCGAAATAGGGAAAAGAAAAAGAAGAAGTTAGGGGAAAGGGGGAGCAGAAGGAAAAGAATTAAAACCAGGATTTTTGGGAGCCCAAGGGAAAATGGTTAAAAGAGGAAGAAAGGGGGAAAAGAGTTACATCAGTAGACTAAAGAGAATAGTAGTAAGATTGTTATTGTTACGTAATTAATTAAGACATAAAGAAATGATAGTGTATTGTTCATGGTAGAAAAAACTGGAAAGAAATCCTCTCTAGGCTTAAATTGAATTAGAGGACGTACGTGGTTTATAGCAAAAGATACCAAGAAGAAAATAAGAAAGGAAAAATTGATGTAACTTTGAAGGGGCAATGGAAGATATTGTTTACGTATTAAGAAAAAAATAACTATAAGGAGGGAAAATAACGGAAGAGAATAATTTGGCTGAAAGTGAAAACAAAACTAGGATGTAAAAAGGACCATGGAATTGAGAGGATGTAAAAAAAAATTCAGGGCAACTCTTTGTTCCTATATAATATGGATAATTAGTATTAAAAAAAAATAAAAAACCCTGAATGGAGAAAAAAATCTATCATCTATATGCTATTTTAACATTTTTTTCTAACCATGTGTGCATTTTCGTCCACACTTTGTGCTTTGTCTAATTTGTACTTATACCTTTTTTTTGGGGGGGGGGGGGTTTGTTTTACCTAGGTGTAAAACCTTGCTTTTCTTCACATGAAATTGCATCGTGTTGGATCGATTCCCTTGTTCAAGTCTGTCAAGATCTTCTTGTCTTCGGTGGTGTTGGCTATTCTTACCAGCTTAGGGTCATCTGCAAACTTGATGAGTTCCTCTTCTATTGCCGGCCAATGTCGGCTGGCGACCCCCCCTGGGGGAGGGCCTTCTCTGTAGCTGCTCCGGCCCTATGGAACGATCTCCCCATTGAGATCCGGACCCTTACTACCCTTCCAGCCTTCCGCAAAGCAACCAAGACCTGGCTGTTCCGGCAGGCCTGGGGCTATTGAATTAACCAGCCCCATCCTATGCTATGACTGTTGCTGAATTTTAATTGTTGTTTTTATTTTTGTATCCCCCTTCCCTTTTTATTGTTAGCCGCCCTGAGTCTTCCGAGAGTAGGGCTGCATACAAGCTAAATAAATACAAATACAATACAATATTCCCTCATCTAAGTCATTTATGAAGATATTGAAGAGTCCCTGAGAGGGAACCTTGTGGGACATCCACTGCTTACTTCCCTCCGTGTAGATGCAGGACCATTAAGGACCACTACTCATTGAGTACAGTCAGACAGTTACAAATCCATCTGGTGGTGATGCTGCCTATCCCACATTTTTCTAGCTTCTCAGGCACTATCTATGAGCCGAGGTGGCGCAGTGGTTAAATGCAGCAGTGCAAGCTACTTCAGCTGACTGCAGTTCTGCAGTTCGGCTGTTCAAATCTCACTGGCTCAGGGTTGACTCAGCCTTCCATCCTTCCGAGGTGGGTGAAATGAGGACCCGGATTGTTGTTGGGGGCGATATGCTGACTCTGTAAACCGCTTAGAGAGGGCTGAAAGCCCTATGAAGCGGTACATAAGTCTAACTGCTAACTGCTATTGCTATTGCTATCTAGAATCGTATTCTGATCCTCAGCAACTATAAGTGATGTGGACTTCAACTCCCAGAATTCCCCAGCAGGAATGCTTTAAGATGGGTGTCATAGGATGTAAAGGAAACTGGTGAAAGAGTTTCATGATGAGTACTCCCAAAAACCTAAGGGGCCCCAATGGGAGGAAGGGGAGATTAGACTCAGCCTTGGGTAATGTCTTTACAGTCTTTTTCTTTTGGCAGGAATTCCTTTTCAATTAAGGGGGGGCCGCCTGTCAACCCTGAAGCTGACCTGATTAAGGCCATTTTGATGCTTCAGTGCTGCCACACTGGAGCTGGGGGATCAGGAGGGGGGAATAGTTGGGGTTTGTAGCCAAAACGAGATGCTTTCTCCCGGGAACTAAGGACGTTCCCAGCCAACTTCTAGTTTAATGAAAAGAGGGACCAGGGGAGACATGATAGCAGTCTTCCAACATCTCAGGGGTTGCCACAAAGAAGAGGGAGTCAAACTATTCTCCAAGGCACCTGAAGGCAGGACAAGAAGCAATGGGTGGAAACTAATCCAGGAGAGAAGCAATTTAGAAGGAAGGAGAAATTTCCTGGCAGTGGGAACCATTAATCAGAGGAACAATTTGCCTCCAGAAGCTCTGGGTGCTTCATCACTGGAGGCTTTCAGGAAGAGATTGGACAACCGTTTGCCTGAAATGGTGTAGGGTCTCCTGCCTGAGCAGGGGGTTGGACTAGAAGGCCTCCAAGGTCCCTTCCAACTCTCTTATTCTGTTCTGCAGCCAACTTGCCCTGGCCAACTGACCAGAGAACAAGAGTTACACTAGTATCGAAGCATTAAGGGAAGGAAACGCAAATGACCACAATTAAAATATTTTATTTAATTATTTTAAATCATTCAATTGAATTGCTGAATTCTCCCGCGGCAAATTGGCCTCGGTGAGTTGCCCCGTTCCGTCTCGATCCAGGCTTCTGAGACCTCCAGGGTTTGAGGGACGCCAAGAAGGATCAGCGACGTTGGTACTTCAGCTCATATTTGCAAAGGTAAGCAAACGTTGTTTCGCATTCAATTTCTTTCCAGAATTTATATTCTGAAAGGCACAGAAAAGGGGGTCTTAACAGGTTTTGAGGGTCTTCAGCCACAACTTTTAGAGGGTCCCCTCCTGTCATCAGCCATCCCTTCCGATATTCACCACCTGCGTGAAAGTTGTGTTTGGAATCATGGGATGGAAGGGGAATTTTTGGCACCTGCAGCCTAGGGAAATTGGCCTACTAAGATTGTTTATGTAATGCAGTGTTTCCCAACCTTGGCAATCTGAAGATGTCCGGACTTCAACTCCCAGAATTCCCCAGCCAGCATTCGCTGGCTGGGGAATTCTGGGAGTTGAAGTCTGGACATCTTCAAGTAGCCAAGGTTGAGAAACACTGATTGTAGTGCATATTGCACATTGGAGGTGGTGACCCTTTGAGAGCTGTATGCAATGAAATTTTGTTTTAATGCAAGTCGATTAGCTTGCTTTCAACATGACAATAAAATTATTCTGGTCTAGTCTAGTCTAGTCTTAATTGTTCTGTTCTGTCCTGTTCTATTATTCTATTCTATTCTATTCTAGCCTCGTCTAGTTTTAATTCTATTCTATTCTATTCTATTCCTTTTTTCTATTCTATTCTATATTTTATTTCTATTCTCTTTTCTTTTCTATTCTCTTTTCTATTCTATTCTTCTTTTCTCTTTTCTAGTCTAGTCTAATATAGTTATTCTACTCCTATTTTCTATTCTATTCTATTTCTATTTTCTTTTCTATTCCTATTTTCTATTCTATTCCTACTCCTATTTCTATATTTTGTTCTGTTCTGTTCTAAATTCTATTCTCAATTTTATTCTATTCTCTATATTCCTAATCTACTCTATTCTATTCCATTCCGTATTTTCTATTCTATTTCTATTTTCTTTTCTATTCCTATTTTCTATTCAATTCCTACTCCTCTTTTTATATTTTGTTCTGTTCTGTTCTAAATTCTGTTCTCAATTTTATTCTATTCTCTATATTCCATTCTATTCCATTCCATATTTTCTATTCTATTTCTATTTTCTTTTCTATTCCTATTTTCTATTCTATTCCTACTCCTATTTCTATATTTTGTTCTGTTCTGTTCTAAATTCTATTCTCAATTTTATTCTATTCTCTATATTCCATTCTATTCCATTCCATATTTTCTATTCTATTTCTATTTTCTTTTCTATTCCTATTTTCTATTCAATTCCTACTCCTCTTTTTATATTTTGTTCTATTCTGTTCTAAATTCTGTTCTCAATTTTATTCCATTCTCTATATTCCTAATCTACTATATTCTATTCCATTCCATATTTTCTAATCTATTTCTATTTTCTATTCTATTCCTATTTTCTATTCTATTCCTACTCCTCTTTTTATATTTTGTTCTGTTCTGTTCTAAATTCTGTTCTCAATTTTATTCTATTCTCTATATTCCATTCTATTCCATTCCATATTTTCTATTCTATTTCTATTTTCTTTTCTATTCCTATTTTCTATTCAATTCCTACTCCTCTTTTTATATTTTGTTCTATTCTGTTCTAAATTCTGTTCTCAATTTTATTCCATTCTCTATATTCCTAATCTACTATATTCTATTCCATTCCATATTTTCTATTCTATTTCTATTTTCTATTCTATTCCTATTTTCTATTCTATTCCTACTCCTCTTTTTATATTTTGTTCTGTTCTGTTCTAAATTCTATTCTCAATTTTATTCTATTCTCTATATTCCATTCTATTCCATTCCATATTTTCTATTCTATTTCTATTTTCTTTTCTATTCCTATTTTCTATTCAATTCCTACTCCTCTTTTTATATTTTGTTCTATTCTGTTCTAAATTCTGTTCTCAATTTTATTCCATTCTCTATATTCCTAATCTACTATATTCTATTCCATTCCATATTTTCTATTCTATTCTATTCCTTAGCAGAATCCTGGAGTGGAGAAGTCTTAAATGCCAAAAGTCAAATTAAGAGAATTAGGAAGGAGACCTAACCAAGGTTTTTATATACAGGTTGTCCTTGACTTACAACCACAACTGAGCCCAAAATTTCTGTTGCTAACTGGAACATCTGTTAAGTGAGTTTGGCCCCATTTTACGACCTCTCTTGCCACCGTTGTTAAGTGAATCATTGCAGTTGTTAAACTAGGGACAGGATTGTTAACTGAATCTGGCTTCCCCGTTCAAAGTTACAACGGAACTGAAAAATTCAACTTATGACCATTTTTCAGACTTACGACCGCGGCAGCATCCCCGCGGTCACACGATCAAAAGTCAGACGCTTGACGGCTGACTCACATTTATGACGGCCGCAGCGTCCTGGGGCCACATGATCCTGTTGCGACCTTCTGACAAGCAAAGTCGGCCGGGTTCATTCAACGACCGCGGTGACTCACTTAACAACCGCGGTGACTCCCATTGCAGCTGTGGCAAGAAAGGTCAAACTCACCTAGCAACTGTCTCACTTAGCAATGGAAATTTTGGGCCCCGTTGTGGTCGTACGTCGAGGACTACCTGACGTTCCCAAGCCGCCATCTTTACGGGAGAGACCTTACCTCCCTCCACTAAGCGGGCACAGAATTTAATGGGGTAGAACTCGTTCCAGGAGACCCTCGGATAGCCTGGCATCCAGTTGGCATAGAGGATTTTGTAGGCGTCCATCCACCACCAGTCGCCCTGATGGGACCCCTGGAAAAGGAGAGGACCCCCGTTTACATAGAGAAGGAGGGGAGTCTCCCTTCTTCCACCCTCCGATTTGTTTTTTTCCCTTTCTCCCTTCTTTTCTCCATCCCTCTTTCCTTCTTCTTCGCTTTCTCTCTCTTTCTCTCTCCCTTCCTTCCTTCTTTTCTCCCCCCTCCCTCTTCCTTCCTTCCTTCCTTCCTTCTTTCTTTCTTCCTTTCCTTCTCTGTCTCTTTCTCTCTCTCCTTCCCCCTTCTTTCTTCTTCACTTTCTCTCTCTTTCTCTATCTCCCTTCCTTCCTTCTTTTCTCCCTCTCCCTCTTCCTTCCTTCTTCCTTTCTTCCTTTCCTTCTCTGCCTCTTTCTCTCTCTCCCTCCCCCTTCTTTCTTCTTCGCTTTCTCTCTTTTTCTCTAGCTCCCTTCCTTCCTTCTTTTCTACCCCCCTCCCTCTTTCTTCCTTGTTTCCTTCCTTCTTTCTTTCTTCCTTTCCTTCTCTGTCTCTTTCTCTCCCTCCCTCCCCTTCTTTCTTCTTCACTTTCTCTCTCTTTCTCTATCTCCCTTCCTTTCTTCTTTTCTCCTTCTCCCCCTCTTCCTTCCTCCCTTCCTTCTTCTTTCTTTCTTCCTTTCCTTCTCTGCCTCTTTCTCTCTCTCCCTCCCCCTTCTTTTTTCTTCGCTTTCTCTCTCTTTCTCTCTCCCTTCCTTTCTTCTTTTCTCCCTCTCTCCCTCTTCCTTCCTTCCTCCCTTCCTTCTTCTTTCTTTCTTCCTTTCCTTCTCTGTCTCTTTCTTTCTCGCCCTCCCCCTTCTTTCCTTCCTTCCTCATACCTGCTATCTCTACAAGTAGGTACACAGCCTACCCCGCTGTATATGCCTATGGACCCTTAAGAGCAGTGTTTCTCAACCTTGGCGACTTTAAGTCCTGTGGACTTCAACTCCCAGAATCCCCCAGCCAGCATAGCTGGCTGGGGGATTCTGGGAGTTGAAGTCCACAGGACTTAAAGTCGCCAAGGTTGAGAAACACTGCTCTTAAGAGTGTTTTGCCCAGAGTTTGAGAGGCAAAACCAACAGCCTGACCGGCAAATGCATTCCTGACTTGTCAAAGCGAAACTGGCCTGAAAAGTCCCTCCGTTTTAGTCGTTCCACCTCCGGTGGGACCTTTGAACAACTTGGCCTTCCCCCCCAAATGCTGCGTCTGATTCCTGACTCCTCCCACACTCTGGGTTTGCAGAAGCCATTTCATCGTAAATTAGGGCTCCAAGGTTGACGGGCAACCTTTGCAGAAAAGAAGCCCGGATGGGAACCGATCAACTTTGCTCTTTCTCAACGTCCCCCCACTGGATGGAGAAGGGAGGTGTAAACAGAAGAGACGTTCCAAAATGAAAGGAAAAGAATATTTACCCTCCCACTGTAAACCAGTCCGATCCAAACGGGCCCAGTGCCCTGAGTTTTGGAGGAGGTAAGGTAGTTGGCCACGTAGTTTGTTTCTTCTGTGTCGAGGATGGAGGCCAGGTGCCCACGGTGCGCACGGGCCTGGCAGTGTAGCTGTGGGCAATCAGAACGGGCTGCGTTACTCAGATAGCAATAGCAGTTAGACTTACATACCGCTTCATAGGGCTTTCAGCCCCCTCTAAGTGGTTTACAGAGTCAGCATATCGCCCCCCACAGTCCGGGTCCTCATTTTACCCACCTCGGAAGGATGGAAGGCTGAGTCAACCCTGAGCCGGTGAGATTTGAACCGCCGAACTGCAGATAACAGTCAGCTGAAGTGGCCTGCAGTACTGCACCCTAACCACTGCGCCACCTCGGCTCTAGATCACTCCCCACAAGGGAGCTCCTGCCTCTCCTGGGTCTCGTGAGGAAAGAGAAGAGCATTACGGAATCCACTCCTCCTCCTCTTCCTCCTCCTCCTTTCCTCCTTCTCTACTTCACCAACACTTTCTCATAGCACTGATGATGTTCCCTAGTTGGGTCATGAAACGTCTGCAAGAAAACAACCCAGATCAGAGAGCATCAAGGACTCCACAGATCTCCTCCTCCTCCTCCTCCTCCTCCTCCTCCTCATCATCATCATCATCATCATCATCCTCATCATTCCTTTCCCCTTCTCCACTCCGCTAAGCCCTCTCTCTTCTAGCACTGATGATGTTCCCTAGTTGGGTCATGAAACGTCTGCAAGATAAACCACCCGGCTTAACACCAAGTATTCAACCGCAGCTAGAATTGTATTTGCACAACATTGGAAAAGGGTAGAGATTCCTATTGATGAGAAGATGAGAAGGAAAATATTAGAATGTGCAGAAATGAACAGATTAACAATAGCAATTAAAGCAGTGGTGGTCAACCTGGTCCCTACCACCCACTAGTGGGCAATTCCAGCTTTCACGGTGGGCGGTAGGGGTTTGCTATAACTCTGCTTTATAAATTTTATAAAGTAAAGTTACTTCCCTACTTTATAAATCACCATTTACTGTGGAACCGGTGGGCGGTTAGAAAATTTTACTACTAACAAAGGTACAAAAGTGGGTGGTAGGTATAAAAAGCTTGACTACCCCTGAATTAAAGGGAAAGAGCAAACTGAAATCATCATGTGATTTGGGAAGTATTTTACCAATGGCTGGGGAATAAAAAAGGAGTTTGGAAATGAAGAAGGCTAAAAAATAAGCAGACAATACACTTAGATATGTAAATAAGATGAAAACTGTTAGTATGTGTATGGTGAGAACAACGGTCTTTAAAGTTAATATGATATCATTACTAGAAGAAAAATGGAGAGTTTTATAACGTTTAATCAATATAGAACGTTTAATCAATATATTATAATACTAAACTTAGGGAAATGACGTTAATGTGAATGTGAAAGACGTGGCAAAAGAGGAGCCATGTTGCACAGAGATGTTTGCACCCAGGCGACACGCTGGATAAGGAAAGATGGAATGTTTATTTCTGTAATTGAAAAACAATAAAACTCTTTCTACCACAGTTCATCCCTGAGCTACCGATATGCTCTTTCCATCGCAGTGTGTTTCTCAACCTTGGCGACTTTAAAGTCCCGTGGACTTCAACTCCCAGAATCCCCCAGCCAGAATTCTGGGAGTTGAAGTCCACGGGACTTAAAGTCGCCACGGTTGAGACGTGAACTGTTCCATCGGATTCCAGGTTGGCTCCTGGGCACATGTGGTTGGCAGTTATTTATTTATTTATTTATTTATTTATTTATTTATTATTTATTTATTTATTTATTTATTTATTTATTTATTTATTTATTTGTCTTGTATGCCGCCCACTCCCGGAGGACTCCGGGCGGCTCACAAAAGACAAGGGAAAGAGGGGAAAACGAGACAAAGACAACATATTAAAAACAAAACCAACATTCACAATTTCCATGGAGGTAGATGCTTCTCAGTTCCCCCCAGCCTGCTGGAACAGCCAGGACTAGGTGGCTTTGCGGAAGGCCGGGAGGGTAGTAAGGGTCCGGATCTCAACAGGGAGCTCGTTCCAGAGGGCCGGAGCTGCAACAGAGAAGGCTCTCCCCCGGGGAGTCGCCAGCCGACATTGGCTGGCAGATGGAATCCGGAGGAGACCCAACCTGTGCGATCTAATTGGTCTGAGAGAGGTAATCGGCAGGAGGCAGTCTCTCAGGTACCCAGGTCCGATGCCATGTAGGGCTTTATAGGTAGCGACCAGCACCTTGAAGCGGATTCGGAGACTAATAGGTAGCCAGTGCAGCTCGCGGAGGATAGGTGTGATGTGGGTGTACCTTGGTGCACCCACAATCGCTCGCGCGGCTGCCATTGAGGACCCCCAAGGACCCCCTTCCTTACCTCTGCCTGTCTCCATGTCCGTTTCTCTTGGAAGAGCCTATAGCAAGATCCCCTGAAGGTCACCCATCCCTTCAGGCAGGTTGCCGTTTGAGCCTCACCTGTGGCGACAGATTACCTGGATGAGAGACAGCGCAACGCTTAGCACAGCGATGGCCACCCTATGGCACAGGTGGCACACGGAGCCTTCTCACAGCTCAGCTCCACCGTGCGTGCATGTGAGCCTCCTGCTGGCCAGCTGGTTTTCAGGTCTTCGCCGTGCACGTGGGAGACATATGTGCATGCACGGGGGTCGGGGAAGAGCGTGGGTGGTGCGTTGAACCCCCCCCCCCCCGTGGCCCATTTTTGGTCCCGGGAGGCTTCAGGGGGGGACTGCTAGGGCCAAAATGGGGCAGGCACGCACGGGTGGGGTGGAGGGGTGTCGCGGGGGGTTCACACATGCATGCGCGGAGGGGTGTCACACAGGATGATGTCGTGCACACATTGCATTACGGGTGAGGGGACACAAGTGCGTGCTGTCGCATGTGTGTGCACGCTTTTGGCAAGCGAGGACGAAAAGTTTATCCCGCACTGACCCCGCATCTAAATATAGAGAGTCTCCAACTTGTACACTCCCCCGCCACCCCCCACCCGCCCCCACCCAGAGTCCTTCTCTGAGGGAGACGGGCGGTTCAGAAATGTGGGGGGAAAATGAATGAATGAATGAATGACAAAATAATAGAGCTGGAAGGGACCTCAGAGGTCATCTATTCCAACCCCCTGCTCAAGCAGGAGACCCTACACCATTTCAGACAAATGGCTGCCCAGTCTCTTCTTTAAAAACCTGCAGTGTTTTAGCAGCCACGACTTCTGCTTCTCCAAAGCACCACAAGGGCAGCAGAAGAAGCAACGGGTGGAAATTACTCCGAGGTTACACCAAGGAGAGGGAAGTTTGACACACACCTTCCGCATCTCTCTTTTCCCTTCCTGGGTCTCCTTTGCAAGGCTGTGGATTTGAAGGACGGTTGTATCAGGACGGAGAGAAGTTCTCGCCTGCCACGGGGGGGCCCTGCCTGCAGTGCCAGTGCTTGGTGAGTAGGGCATGATGGGTGAACTGGTTATTCTGGCCGAACCATGAGGCCAGAATTCAGAATTCAATAATACAACTTATTTCCCAAAGCCCCTTGAAGGCAGGACAAGAAGCAATGGATGGAAACTAACCAAGGAGGGAAGCAACCTGGAATTAAGGAGAAATTTCCTGACAGTGAGGACAATTCACCAGTGGAACAGCTTGCCACCAGAAGTTGTCCAACACTGGAGGTTTTTAAGAAGAGACTGGACAGATAATTTGTCTGGAATGGTATGAGACCTCCTGCTTGAGCAGGGGGCTGGACTAGAAGACCTCCAAGGTCCCTTCCGTCTGTTATTCTATCACCAATTAGTATCAACTCTTCCTGGCAGGTTTGCACCCAGAATCTGCGTTCGCCTCCTCCTCCCCCTCCGCCCAACTTCCTCAACTCAGGCCCAGTGTCCGCCATGTGCTAAGTTTCGGATGAGGTTCACCACGGATTGGCTTCTGCGCGCGTTGTGCACAGGGCGATGGTTTTAACCCATCATCATGCAAGACTGGCTTGTGACTTCACTAGCACTGAAGCTGCTAGCCGGAACTCACATCTGTGCAAGGGATTGATGGAAACCGAAAGGCCCAGGCAGCCGAGAAGGACCTTCCACATCCTGAGGGAGGAACATCGAAAAGAAATTTAAAAGCAGAGAAGTTGACGGACAGCATTGTCGAGGGCTGCATCCGCCCCCCCCACACACAAACAGAGAGACAGGCCCTAGGAATCTCTTGCCCAGAACAAACCTTTCCCTGAGCCTAACAGGTAGCCCTCGATTTACGACGACAGCCGGGGCCAGAATTTACGTTGCTAAGCAAAGCATAGGTCAAGTCGTGCCCAATTTTGCAACCCATTTTGCCACGGTGCTAAAGAAATCACTGCAGTTTTTAAGTGAATCACACAGTCCTTAAGCGGATCGTCCCTTGACTGTAAAACCTGCTGCAAGATTCTAATCTGGGCCCTTTGGTTGGGTTTTTTGAACCTTCTATCTTGGTACCAAAATTAAAGTCTAATTCTGTATCACACCTTGTGTCTGGTGGCTTACGAGCTTCGACACCAAGCATGTGTCCAGTTTTTGGGGACAACAGAACTACATAAATATCATTAACTTTTTAACATTTTTGTTTCTTTGGAAAGGACTCGATAGGCAGGCAAAAATGCCAAATCCAGTCTGAACATTCTAGATGACTAATAATAATATATTACATTATTACATCAACAAATTGCAGCTTCCTGCAATAACACCAGCGGAACTGCAGAAAACTGGGCTACTCGGAACATCTTATATTTATCAACCATTAGCACCAATCACTGGTATTTGCGATGCATTTTTGAATGTTCAGTTGGCCGAGTTTCATGTTTAATGAATAAAGTAAATAATAATAATAATAATAATAATAATAATAATAATAATAATAATAATAAGAAGAAGAAGAAGAAATCATGTGTTGTCCCAATTGTAATTGGAGCCCTTGGAGCAATACTTAAAGGGCCACCTCGCTATTTGGAAATTCTATATTTTTTCGGACTTGAACATTCTGATTCTACACAAAACCATCCTACTTGGAACAGCTGATATCCTCCGACGTTACCTTAACAGTTCCTAGGTCCTTGGTTAGGACTCGAGCTGTTGAACTACCAACCAGCCCCAAAGGCTGTGAATCTCACCAAAGATTAACATAATAATAATGTCCAAGAATTTTATAAGATACACCAACAAATTGCAGCTTCCTGCAATAATACTAGCGGAACAGCAAAAAACTGGGCTACTCAGAACATCTTATATTTTAAGAAGGTCCTTGGTTGATACCTAGGATGCTGGCAGCAAACCGTATCAACCATTAGCACCAGTCACGGGTGTTTGCGATGCATTTTTGGATGTTCAGTTGGCTGAGTTTCATTTTCAATGAATAAAGTATATTAAAAAAATAATGGAAATTTTGAACTTATTAGACCTGAATATTCTGACTTTGCTAAAAAACAGATACCTCCCGCCTCGGAGCCGCTTATATACTCAGACATTACTTCAACAATTCTTCGGTCTTTGGTTAGGGCATGAACAGTTAAATTTTCACCAGTCCCAGACTGTGAATCGAATTGAAGACTTAATGAAGTGAAAAACTCTCTTTTCGTAAGTCAAGTTTATTTATTTCATAGATGTATAGATAAACCCCACATCTCCCATACGTGACTCCGGGCAGCTCCCCATGAAAAGAGAATTTTAAAAAGTACAACAAACAGCAAACTTCCAAACAACAAAAATCAGATTAAAAACAGCAGCTGAGAAAACTCAACGGCGCTTCAAACAAGCCAAGTTGTGGGTTCCCCCACGTTCTCAGGGCCCCCAATTCGACAATGAAGCCAGGTTCTGAATGGCTCGAGACACTCTGAAAACTGGTTTCGAACTGGAGTAGCACTTAAAGCCGGATCAGGGACTGTTTGCATGCGCACCCCCCCCCAAGAGAAGTAGTGCAAGGGAGGATCGAGATGGAGGGTGTGCATTGCGAGTGTGTAGAGATGCACAGTGTGTTAAGCAAGGAAAAACATTGTCAGAAATTCAAGGCTCGCACAAGTGGGACTCATGGGGCCATGCAGGTAACTCACCACTTACAAAACATTTGTCTAGTAGCTGTTCAAAGTTACAACAGCGTTGAAAAAAGTAACTTGCAATCAGACCTCACACTTACAACAGTCGCTATTTGTGACTCCCCAGCTGGCTTCCAACTGGCAATTGAGGGGGGCGGAAACCGGATTCGCTTAATGACTGCAGCGATTTGCTTAACCGTGACCCCCCAAAAGGTCATAAAATCTGGCGTGATATGCACTTAACAAGCGTCTCTCTTAAGAACAGAAACATTGCTCAAAATTGTCGCAAATCGAGGACTTCCTGGATTCCAGAGTGTTGCAAGATTTCCCTCTCAAAAGGGTAGGTTTTTCGGTCATGAAATCTGGAAGGCAAGCAGGTTTAAAGGTAGAAATCACTCACCTTTCTCTCTTCTGACGTTTTATTTTATTTTTTCTCTCTTTCTCAAAGGCTGCTGTTTTGGGGGCATTTATACCCCAATCAACAGGAAGTGTGTCCTGAACTGTGAAGGGGAGAGATTTGAGGATTTATTGGCAGCACCAGGAAATCCTCCTTCCCATTAGAAGAAAGAGGCACTCCAGCGGAGGAACTGGAAGCAGGGCCATCAACGCTCAGAGAAACCCCAAAAGATTTATTTTAAGAAATAAAAAAAAACCAAACACGAATAGCCCTCCACTTATGACCAGAATTTCTGTTGCTAAGCAAGGCGGAGGTTAAGTGACTAATATCCGGTTTTATGACGCCTTCCTGGCGTGTTCAATTTTGGGTTCGATTCTGTCCGTAAGTCAAACGTGTTAATAATAAAATTTTGTGTTTGATTGCAAGCGTCTGGCTTGCAGCCTGTTTGCAGACATTTTTAATTTATTTATTTTTACTTTCTTTTATTTTTGCCAACAGCTTCCTCCATAAGATTGGCTATGAAGTTCCAATAATAATACCAGCGTCAATAATAATACCAGTGTGTCCCCGTGTTCCTGAGCTCCCAGGAACAAAACGGGCCAGGGGGTGATTGTGAGATGGCTACCCTTGAGATCAGGCCCTCCGGGACGCGGAGAAATTTCCTGGTGGCTTCTGATGAAGAGGATTACATGAATTAGCACCGCTTGGTAAAGGCTCAGTCAAGCCAGACCTGGAATGCTGCTGCCTCCAGTTTTGTTCATCACGTTACAAAAAAGATGTTGAGACTTTGGGAAAAGGGCAAAAAGGAGCAAATAAAGACGATTAAAGGCCTGGAGACTAAAACTTATGAAGGACGGTGGTAGGATTTGGGTTTGGCCGCTCTAGAGAAAAGAAGGAGCAGGGCAACCATGAGCATTTAGGATCTAGGACCGTGATGGTGGGGGCACGCAGAGCCCTCTCTCTGGGCACGTGTGGCTTCGCCAGCTGCTCTTCTGGTTTCCGGCCAGCTGGTCTTCGCAGGCACCAGAAAACAGGCTGTTTTCAGGCTGTTTTTCAGGCTGTTTTTCAGGCCATTTTCAGGCTGTTTTTCATGGCGTTTTCTGGTTGTTTTTCATGCCGTTTTCTGGCTGTTTTTCAGGCTGTTTTTCAGGCCATTTTCTGGCTGTTTTTCAGGCTGTTTTCCGGCTGTTTTTCAGGCCATTTTCAGGCTGTTTTTCATGCCATTTTCTGGCTGTTTTTCAGGCCATTTTCTGGCTGTTTTCAGGCCATTTTCAGGCTGTTTTTCAGGCCGTTTTCAGGCTGTTTTTCATGGCGTTTTCTGGTTGTTTTTCATGCCGTTTTCTGGCTGTTTTTCAGGCTGTTTTTCAGGCCATTTTCTGGCTGTTTTTCAGGCTGTTTTCCGGCTGTTTTTCAGGCTGTTTTTCAGGCCATTTTCAGGCTGTTTTTCATGCCATTTTCTGGCTGTTTTTCAGGCCGTTTTCTGGCTGTTTTTCAGGCCGTTTTCTGGCTGTTTTTCATGCCGTTTTCTGGTTGTTTTTCATGCCATTTTCTGGCTGTTTTCAGGCCATTTTCAGGCTGTTTTTTCAGGCCATTTTCTGGCTGTTCTTCATGCCGTTTTCCAGCTGTTTTTCAGGCCATTTTCTGGCTGTTTTTCTGGCCGTTTTCTGGCCGTTTTTCAGGCTGTTTTTCAGGCCATTTTCAGGCTGTTTTTCAGGCCATTTTCTGGCTGTTTTTCATGCCGTTTTCTGGCTGTTTTTCATGCCGTTTTCTGGTTGTTTTTCATCCCATTTTCCGGCTGTTTTTCATGCCGTTTTCTGGCTGTTTTTCAGGCTGTTTTTCAGGCCATTTTCTGGCTGTTTTCCAGCCGTTTTGAAGGCCATTTTCAAGCTATTTTCCAGGCCATTTTCAGGCTGTTTTTTAAGCTGTTTTCAGGCCATTTTCCAGGCTGTTTTTCAGGCCATTTTCTGACTGTTTTGCAGGCTGTTTTGCAGGCCATTTTCAGGCCATTTTCAAGCTGTTTTTCAGGCCGTTTTTTGGCCCAAAATGCCCAAAACCCAGTCCAGCTGATCTTCGGGTTTCCAGCGCTCTGGCACACATATGCACGCACAGGCATACGTGTTCTGGTTTGGGCACTCGATGCGGAAAAGGTTTGCCATCACTGATCTAGTATTTGAGGGAGGCTGCCCCAAAGAGGAGGGGGTCAATTTATTTTCCAAAGTTCCAGAAGGGCAGGACAAAAAGCAAAGGATGGAAACTGATCAAGGAGAGAAGCAACGTGGAATTCAGGAGGACCTTCCTGACAGGGAGGACAATCAACCAGTGGAAGAGTTTTTGCCTCCAGAGGTTGTGGGGGCTCCATCACTGGGGGTTTTTTAAGAAGAGTCTGGACAGCCACTTGCTCACATTGTATAGGGCAGTGATGGGGAAACATCACACCTGTGTGCTCATTGGGACTGCGCTCTGGAAAAGCCAAACTTCCAGGTTTTAGCACGCATCATGCCCGACAATCAGCTGGCTGGCACGCATGCACACACCGGTTTTTGGCACTGCCGCACGCGTGAAAGACAGCCGATCGTCTCGCACACGTGCAGGCCAGAAACCCAGAAGACAAACAGGCAAGGCTGCACGTGCCGGGAGACACGGCTTTATGTGCCACTTTGGGCATGCGTGTGCCATAGGTTTGCCATCACAGGTATAGGGTCTCCTGCTTGAGCTGGGGCCTGGACTAGGTGACCTCCCCGGTTCTGATTCTGGAGCTCAGTGCCTGCTGGATGCCACTCCGCTCCATTGCCGAGCCATGCCTACACTGCTGTGTGTCCTGAACGCCTTGTGGAGTTTTGTGTGTGTTGTAGGAAGTCTCCCTGACTTCTCCTGTGAGGTCTGTTCTGAAGAGACCTCCCAGGCACCGAACGTTGGTCTTGGAGACAGACGCCATAGCTGGAACTTTTAGCCCCAATGAAATCCTAAACTCCCCCTCCCCCCCCCTCCTCCTCCTCCTCCTCCTCCTCCTCTCTGAGTTGATCACCTAGAAGGCGGGGGGGGGGGTCTTCAGTTGAAATCCTCAAGGAATTTCCACTTCCTTTGGACCTCCCCAAAAAAGGATGCAAGGAGATTAGATTAGGTTGAGCCTGTCCAGCTGGCCTCCTTCATGTTTCACCAGCAGCCTTCCAGCTACAGAGGCCTCCGAAACTCTGGAGGCGGAATGAGAAGATCTGGAGAACGTTCAGTCCTGCCTCCCACACAGGGAGGCCAGGAGAAGAACTTTGTGGGGATGCAGCCCTTGTAGAAGTCCCAGTGCAAGAACCACCCACTGGGAACACCTGCGGGGCTCCGTAACGGCATCCACACAGCGAGATTTTCAAGAAGAGACTGGACCGCCATCTTTCGGAAACGGTGCGTGGTTTCCTGCTTGACGGGGGGGGGGTTGGACTAGATGGTTCCACCACAAAACCGCGGTAGACTAAAGCGCGCTCGACGAAAGCGCGTACCTGATGTCATCACAGCGCGATGAAAACATCACGCTGTGAGCGGTAAAGTTAAAATTAACGCGAAAACCTTACCCTAACCCCCCCAAACCTAACCCTAAACCTAACCCTTAACCTAACCCTTAACCTAACGCTAAACCTAACCCTTAACCTAACCCTAAACCTAATCCTTAACCTAACCCTAAACCTAACCCTAAACCTAAACCTAACCCTAAACCTAACCCTAAACCTAACCCTAAACCTAACCCTAAACCTAACCCTAAACCTAAACCTAAACCTAACCCTAAACCTAACCCTTAACCTAACGTTAAACCTAACGCTAACCCTTAACCTAACCCTAAACCTAACCCTAATGCTTAACGTAACCCTAAACCTAACCCTAACCCTTAACCTAACCCTAACCCTAAACCTAACCCTTACCTTTACGTGAATCGGCTTGCTTTAAAAGCGCTTTTTAAAGTGCCCTTTTTTCTCCGCGGTCGTACTTGTCGCGCTGCTGATGACGTCAGGTACGCGCTTTAATTGGGCGCGCTTTAGTGGACCGCGGTTTTGTCGTGCCACGGGACTAGATGACCTACAAGGTCCCCTTTCAACTCTGTTTTTTCTGCTATTCTATTCTGCTATTCTGAATACTCCTCCGTTCTCCACAACAGCCCTGTGAGGTAGTTTGGCCTGAGAGAGAGAGGGGCTGGTCCAAAGTCAGCCAGCTGGTTTCCACGCCTAAGGCAGGACTAGAACTCACTATCTCCTGGCTATTGATCTAAAGCAGTGTTTCTCAACCTTGGCAACTTGAAGATGTCCGGACAAGATGTCTTCAAGTTGCCAAGGTTGAGAAACACTGATCTAAAGTCACTCAGCCAATTTTCATATCTAAGGCGGGACTAGAACTCACCGTCTCCTGGTGATTGGTCCAAAGTCTACCAGCCAACTTTCATATCTAAGGCAGGACTAGAACTCACAGTCTGCTGGTGATTAGTCTAAAATCATCCAATTGGTTTCCAGGCCATTTGGCAGGACTAGAACTCACCATCTCCCGATGGTTGGCCCAGGATTCACAGCCCAGGTGAGACTAGGACTCCCTTGAATTCATCGCCTGGCCTGCTTAGGCGCGTGGGATCTGTGGAATGAAGTACAGAAATATACAGCCAAATATTTACCTTTTGCATCTAAACGATCCTGTAAAGTGCGTATTTTTGCGCAACCTACGACGGAGGCCCTTCTCAATTTGGGACGGGCCAAGCCTATCCTCTGTTTGCCCAGATTTGATTTGATTTTTACATTTTCTGGTCTTCTGGTTTCAATTAATCCGCCTGCCCCGAAGCCAAGTGCCCTGCCGCAGTTCGGCCAGCAGGTGGCGCTAATGTCTTTTTTTTTCCACGCGCATCTTCTCTCCCTTCGCGCCTCCCTCGCCAGGTGAGGACAGGTGATGCCTTCACCTGCAGGACAGGTGGCGGCGGCGGCAGCAGACGGAGGGCCCGGGCGTGAATCCTCGGGCGGCTTCGGGGAACGGACCTCCCCACCTTTCCCCCTCTGGGACTCAACCCCGCCGCCACATCCAGTCTGGCAGAAGAGCCCAAGCGGGGTCCGAAAGAGCGTGGGAAGACCCCCAAAGGGGTGTTGGGGCGCCCCGGGGGGGCTACTAGGGAGGGCAGAGGGAGGGCAAGGGAAGCAGCTTGCAAAGACCCGCGCCCAGCGGCTTCTCCTCTAGGAAAAGAGACCCCTCCCTCATCTGCTTATGGGGAGGGGGATCCCAGTAGGGGCAGGTGGGCATGGGCCAGTCCCCGTTCCAGCCCCTCCGCGCGCTTCCCCGGCCGCCCCTTCCCCCGCGATCCGCCCCGGGACTTCGCTCCTCCCGCCTGGGCTCGCCCGCCCACCCCTCTCCTCGCAGGCAGGGGGGCGCCGGGGTCTCCCTCCGAGACCGCCCCTGGACCAGCCAGACCAGCCGTCCCGCGAGCGGAGCGGGCATCCCGGTGTAGGCATCATGCGGGGCTGCTGGCATCTGCTGGCGCTGCCCTGGGCGGCGCTGGCCCTGCAGGGACCCTGGGCGGGCGACGCGACCACCGCGGGAGACGGCTCGGGCCGCCGCGACTTCGGAGACGACGGTGAGCGCCGGGACTTCGGGGATCGTGGGCCGTCGGGGGTGGGGGGGGTTGGCGGGCACCAGCCGGCTGCGGAGACTGGCAGGAGGGCTTGGTCGGGCGGGTGGGTTTCCTCGACGCGCTCAGCCCACCCCGCTTGGGTTGGGGGTTGCTTTGGGGAAGGGAAAGGTCTTCAGGTAGACTGCCGCGGGCTTTGGAGGCTCTGGGGGTCCGTTCCAAGAGGGAGGGTCGCAAGCCAGCGATCAGGAGGGGCCTGGTAGCCCTGTTCTGACCCATTTGTTGGGGGCAGAGACCTCCACTTGGGGGAGGTTGCTTAGCTGGAGGGCATTGACTTTGACCCCCTTGTGATTGAAGAGTCCCTTGAGGTCATCCAGCCAAGCCCCAGAGCTGAAAAGGAACCTCAGATCAAAGTAAGGAAGTTAGGGTTAGGGTTAGCTTAGGACTCATAGCTCAACCTTTCTGTTGCTAAGCGAAACAGTTGTTAAGTGAGTTTTGCCCCATTTTACAACTTTGCTTGCCAGAGTTGTTAAGCGGATCGCTGCAGTTGTTAAGGTAGTCACATGTTTGTTAAATAAATCTGGCTTCCCCCCTGGACTTCACTTGTCGGGAGGTCACAAAAGGGGATCACATGACCCCGGGACACTGCAAAATATAAGCCAGTTGCCAAGCGGCCGAATTTCGATCACGTGACCACAGGGATGTTGGCAACAGTTGTAAGCGTGAAAAACGGTCATAGGTTACTTTTTTCAGTGCCGTTGTAACTTTGAACACTAAGCGAACTTGTTGTTAAGCGAACTTGTTGTTAAGAGCCGAGGTGGCGCAGTGGTTAGAGTGCAGTACTGCAGCCACTTCAGCTGACTGTTATTTGCAGTTCAGCGGTTCAAATCTCACCGGCTCAGGGTTGACTCAGCCTTCCGTCCTTCCGAGGTGGGTGAAATGAGGACCCAGACTGTGGGGGCGATATGCTGACTCTGTAAACCGCTTAGAGGGGGATGAAAGCCCTGTGAAGCGGTATATAAGTCTAACTGCTATTGCTGTTGCTATTGTTGTAAATCAAGGTTTACCTGTGCTTTGAGAAGCACGTACTGAATGTGGTTTTTGCGTCAGCTACAATCCCACTTAACCATCTCATCCATCCCACACTTAACCAGTTTGCTGATCCAGATATCATGATTGACTGTGCCTCGTGGTTCGCACAGAGTCTAACTGCCTGGCGGTGTAAATGTCCCTGCCGACGGAATCAAGATATATTATGTCTGCGGCAGTCCCACTATCCACAGGCAGTCCTCGACGTACTGCCACAATTGAGCCCAAAATTTTTCTTGTTAGGTGACTTTTGCCCCATTTTACGACTGTCCTTGCTGTATTGGTTAAGTGAACCACTGCAGTTGTTAAATGAGTAACACGGTTGCTAAGTGAATCGGGTTTCCCCCTTGGCTTTGTTCATCAGAAGGTCGCGAAGTGTGGATCACGCGACCCCAGGATGCTGCTATCGTCATAAATATGAGCCAGTGGGTTAATTGGCATAGATGGATGGAGCAAAGAAATAAAAAGCAAAGAAAGTATAGAACAACTCTCAAAAATAATTATTATGAGTAAAACAAGGGGGTCATGATTGGTGAAATCAAATCAGGATGATAGCTGGCATATAGACTGTAGAGTGATAGAGAAAAAAGGAAATGAAATGGGGGAAAAATGGACTTGTGGAAATAAACACCCTCAAGAAAACATAAACTGGATTTGAAAGAGACACCTATAACAATAGAAAAAGAAAGGAAGGGAAGAAGGAAGGAAAGGAGGGGAGGAAGGAAATAGGGAATGGAGGGACGAAGGAAAGGAAAGAAGTGGAGGGTGGAAGAGAGAGAGAGAAGGAGAGATAGTAGGAGAGGAAGAAGAAATGTGGAGGAGAGGTAGGGGAAGAAGAAAGAAAGAAGTAAGGAGAGGTGGGTGGAAGGGAGAGAAAGAGAGGAGGGAGGAAGAGAGAAAAAGAGAAGGAGAGAGGGTAGGAAGGAGAAGAAAGAGGGGAGAAGTAGGGGAGAAGTAAGGGAAGGAAGAAGGGGAAGGAGAGGAGGAAGGAAGGAAGTAGAGAAGGAAGGGAGGGAGTGTATAAAATGGCCCTAAGTCAGTGATGGCAAACCTTTTCGGCACCGAGAGCGCTTGTCTGGGCCGCAACCAGGACGAGGAGCTGCCCAGGAGGCATGCGCATGGCGGAGAATGAACTTCTGTTTTCCGGTGCATGCATGCGCGCCTGCCAGCTTCCGGTTACTGTCACATATGCATGCGTGATGATCACCATGCCAACGTTCATACTCACACCAGCTCTTCCAGTTTTCAGCACTGCCACACGCATTAAGGCCAGCTGATCACCGCGCGCGCATGCCCGCCAGAAATCCGGAAGAGGAACGGGCGCTGCTGCGCATGCCAGGCAACATGGCTCTCCGTGCTGCTTTGGCCACATGTGCCATCATGGCCCCAAATCCCTTTTTTTCACTGCCGTGGTCACTTTGAACTCTCACTGTTGAGGATTACCGGTAACCTGAGTGTGGCCCTTGCCAATGAAACCAAGGCATATTATGTCGACAGCATCCCCACAATCTACTAAGGACTCGATCCAATTTGACAATAAGGAAAACCGAACTACGGTAAGTAGGGTGTTTGTTTTTCCCCCCCCTTGGCCAAGCCAATGTTGACTTTTGCTTCTTAGGACACACACTCACACCCTTGGCCTCTTGACAATTTGTGGGAAATTACTCCCAGCTGTCGATGCCACACTGACTGCTGGGTAATTTATCTGTGCCTCCTCGTAGCAGACAAGGCCAATATTTGCTCTCCTCCGGGCAGCTGGCGCTCGACTGGCCCACCGGGATCTCTCCAAAACCACACAACTTTTCATCCAGAAAGTTTCTTTTGAAACTTTGGGCTCTCGTTTCATCATCCGGAGTAAATCTCTTTCTTCGAGGAATCTCAGTCCCACTCGTCTTTCTTCTGCCTTTCCTCAGCTCGCCGATTGGCAGGTCAATTCTGTTGCCTTTTCTTTTCTAAGTTTTTTTATTAGATAAACATTAAAAACATTGGACATAGTGCGACATTTCTGGCAAAAACATTTCCATAAAGTGATTGGATCTTACAACAACTACATTTTGTAATTTGTATCCATTACATAGGTGGGCGTAGTCAGTCAGATTACCTGTCCGTTGATCCTTTCGTTTATATAATTACTAACCATACAGATACATATCCGATTCCAACCCATCACACCTACTTAATACCAAGTTTTCCAATTCTTGTCTGGGTTTTTCTGTCCCGGCCTTTTCCCCTCGTTTCTAACCATCGGTGCCATTTGTCCCAGATTTCGTGATGTTCCATCTCACCCTCGTCTTTGAGCTCTAAGAGTCAGTCTGTCCATCTCTGCGCACGTCAGTATCTCATTTATTATTTCTTCTTCCTTATTTTTCCATTTCTGTGCAAAAACCAGTCTTGCCGCCGTTAATATATGCAGCATTAAATATAACTCACCTTTGCTGTGTTTTTCTTTTGTGATCCCTAGTAGAGAGAGTGGGGTTGGAGGAGGAGCAGGAGCAGGATAATGGTGAGGTCCTGGGTGCTCTCTGAGCTTGGAGGTTTTCTTGCAGATGTCTCATGACCCAGCTAGGTAACATCATCAGTGCTAGGAGGGAGTGGGGTTTATGGAGAGGAGGAGGAGGGTTATGGAGTCCTTGGTGCTCTCTGAAGCTTGGTGGTTTTCTTGCAGATGTTTCATGACCCAACTAGGGAACATCATCAGGGCTGGAGGGAATAGGATTTGCAGTGGGGGAGGAGGAGAAGGAAGAGGGAGAGGAGAAGGAAGAGGAGGAGTGGTCCTTGGTGCTCTCTGAGCTTGGTGGTTTTCTTGTAGATGTTTCATGACCCAACTAGGGAACATCATCAGGGCTGGAGGGAATAGGATTTGCAGTGGGGGAGGAGGAGAAGGAAGAGGGAGAGGAGAAGGAAGAGGAGGAGTGGTCCTTGGTGCTCTCTGAGCTTGGTGGTTTTCTTGTAGATGTTTCATGACCCAACTAGACTCAACTATCATCAGTGGTAGAAGGGAGTGGGGTTGGAGGAGGAGGAGGAGGATAATTGTGAGGTCCTGGGTGCTCTCTGAGCTTGGTGGTTTTCTTGCAGATGTCTCATGACCCAGCTAGGTAACATCATCAGTGCTAGGAGGGAGTGGTGGTTTGTGGTGAGGAGGAGAGGAAGAGGAAGAAGAATGTGAGTCCCTTTGTGCTCTCTGAGCTTAGTTGTTTTCTTGCGGGAGAAAGAATAAAGGGAGGGGAAGGAGGGGGGAGGGAAGGGAGGGAGGGCTGTGAGGGGGTCCCTGGTGGTCTCTGAGCTTGGTGGTTTTCTTGCAGACGTTTCATGACCCAACTAGGTGACATCAGCAGTGTTAATGTGGGGTTTGCTCTCTGTCTATATTCTAGTGCTTCCCCTGTCACTGTTACTGAAAATACTCCTGACAGCTCCTCAATTAGAGAATTGTTTACTCAGCCTCTGAAGCCAACCAGCAAAACCAGGCTTAATACTCCCCTTCCAGAAGGCCAGCAGCATGGAAGGCTCTTCCACAGGGGCGCAGGGGGGCCAGAGCAACAAAGGCCCTTCCCCTGGATCCCACCCACCAACGGGATCCCTGGGAAACCTCTTCTACTGTCACAAGGGGAGCAGGCTCATCCCATGGGGGGGACAGGGGACGATGGCTCCTCAACACCCATATTATGGCTCAGCAAACACCAGGCGCCGGTCTGTAAACTCCCCAGGGGCCAAACTCCAACTCCCACCCACCCAAAATCCCCAAGACGGGACCAGCGTCTTAAAAAAAAACCTGATCTTCCATTACAGTCCTCGACCTGCTGGAGGCGCTCAACGTCAGCAGCTCGGTGCCAGGCATCGGCAAGACCAAGGGCCCCGACTTGGGCATCCCGGCCTGGAAGTTCCGCCGGCGGGTGCCCGTCCTCACCCTGCCCTGGGACTACTCCGTCTACCTGCTGTCCACGGTGCAAGCTGCCCTGGGCTTCCACTTCGTGGCCCGCCAGAGCCCCGGTTCGGAGGGGACCCTCATTTCCTTGGCCTCCCTGGCAGCCTCCAAGCGGGACGGGCAGCCCCTCCTACAGCTGGCATCCAGCACCCAGGAGAACCAGCTCCGGCTGGCGTACCGGGCAGGGCGTAACATGGAGCCGGCCTCGCTGGTCTTCCCCGGGAGCACCCCTTTCGCCCACAGCCGCTGGGCACAGCTGGCACTCAACCTGGAGCCCCGGCGCGTCTCCCTCTACGTGGACTGCCAAGAGCCCTTCGTCTTTGAGGACGGCCGTGGGGACGACCTGCTCAGCCTCCGGCTGCCCCTCGACCTGCAAGTCACTTTTGCCAGCTTAGCCGGAGATGAATCTAGCAAGTTCCTGGTAAGTCCGTCCCAGGGGCCCTTAGCTGCGCCCTGTGCCCAGAGCGTTCCCCCAAAACCACTTTGGGCTTACCCTGGAACCCCAATCCTCAGCCCGTTTCACCAGGCCGCTTAGGGTTTCTTCATGCCAGGGGCACCACTTGGTTAATGCCAACTGTTATTTTCCTGTGGCCTGGGAAGAATTTATACATTTCCACAACTCTGTGAGAAATACAGGTTAAGATGATCAAAGGCCTGGAGACTAAAACATATGAAGAACGGTTGCAGGAATTGAATATCTCTAGTTTAATGAAAAGAAGGACCAGGGGAGACATGATAGCAGTCTTCCAATATCTCAGGGGTTGCCCCAAAGAAGAGGGAGTCAAGCTATTCTCCAGGGCACCTGAGAGTAGAACAAGAAGCAATGGGGGGAAACTAATCAAGGAGGGAAGCAACTTAGAACTACGGAGAAATTTCCTAACAGTTAGAACAATTAATCAGTGGAACAGAATTTACCTCCAGAAGTTGTGAATGCCCCAACACTGGAAGTCTTTAAGAAGAGGTTGGATAGCCGTTTGTCTGAAACGGTATAGGGTTTCCTTCCTAGGCAGGGGGTTGGACTAGAAGACCTCCAAGGTCCCTTCCAACTCTGTTATTCTATTCTATTTTATTCTATGAAAGGAAGGAAGGAAGGAAGGAAGGAAGGAAGGAAGGAAGGAAGGAAGGAAGGAAGGAAGGAAGGAGGGAGGGAGGGAGGGAGGGATTCTCCAAGGCACCTGAGGGCAGGACAAGAAGGAATGGGTGGAAACTAATCAAGGAGAGAAGCAACTTAGAACGGAGGAGGAATTTCCTGACAGTGAGAACAATTAATCAGTGGGACAGAAGTTGCCTCCAGAAGTTGTGAATGCCCCAACACTGGAAGCCTTTAAGAAGATGTTGGATAGCCATTTATCCGAAATGGTGTAGGGCCTCTGGTTTTAACTAATACTGCTTCCTTCTCCTATTCTCCCCACAACAACAACCCTCTGAGGTAGGCTGAGCAGAGTGACAGGGATTGGCCCAAAGTTACCCAGCTGTTTTTCTTGCCTAAGGCGGGACTAGAACTCCCCATCACCTGGCCTTAGGCATTTACGGCTACGATGCTTGTTTCATTATTATTATTATTTTGCAGGGCTCCTGGCAGACGGCCGAGATCTCACCCCGTGGCTTCCCCCACCGCCCCTGGCACTGTGAGAACCTGCCGGGTAAGGGTCTCCACATCTGCATTCCCGGGTCTGGCAGGGGGTGTGATTGTGTGTGTGTGTGTGTGTGTGTGTGTGAGAGAGAGAGAGAGAGAGAGGAGGGGGTTGCCTAGTATTGCAGTTCAGCTAGATCTCTTCCCAGGCCACCCACTGACCCAGAGCTGGGGAGGGTCACCCGGAGGGGACCAAGTCAGAGGGGGCAGCTGAGAGGCAGAGATCAAAGGAGTCCCAGCAGTGGGGAAGGTTTTCTGGGGGCCAGATGTTCCTTGTCAGGGGGGCGGCTAAGAGCCCTGGGGGCCTCGGCTGGGCTCCCGCCAGACAGGAGGCGATAGCTGGTGGGCAGGGTGAACGATGCCAGGGAGGGCAGGGGGAAGGGAGCCCTCCGGAGCAGGGAGGCCAACAGAACATTTGGGGCTGGTCCAGTTCTGAGCCACGTTGGAGAATGGATATTTGGGCTGGATGTAGAAGGATATCAATCATTCTGGCAAGCGACAAGCTCTGTCCCTCTTGATTTTACACTCCCGTGGTGTGGCATGGCGGTTCCTAGACATCTAGATAAGAGGCAGGGAGGGACAGGGAGAGGGGGAGGAGGGAGGGAGGGAGGGACAGGGAGAGGGGGAGGAGAGAGAGAGAGAGAGAGAGAGAGAGGAATCCCCTCTTCCTCCTTTTCCTCCCCCTCTACTTCTACTCCTTCACCTCCATCCCTTCTCCTTCTGATCCTCCTCCTCTCTCGTCTTCTTCTTCTTCCTTTCCTCTTCTCTTTCCCCCTTTCCTTCCTCTCCTCTTTATCTTCCTCCTCATCCATCCCTTCTTCTCCATCCCATTCTCATCCCTCCTCCTCCTCCTCCTCCCCCTTTTCTCAGCCCTTCCGGCAAAGAAGGAGCTGCCGGCCAAGAGGGCTCTTTCATCTAGTGGCCCAGGTGGAAGGGTTGAGTTGCAGGCAATGGTGGGTTGCTAATTTTCTTACTACTGTTTTGGGCATGCTCCCACGCACACTCGCCCACGCGCGCAACACTTTTGCACATGCGCAGAAGTGTCCAGGAAGGTGGGCGGAGCCTCATGCCACCACTACTACTGCTTCACCCGATCCGGGCCGAACCGGGAGCAACCCATCTCTGGTTTGGGGGAGGGTGGGTTGCTGTCAATTTTACTACCAGTTTGCAACCCCCACGCATGTGTGCTGTTCAATGTAAATTGTTTGGCACGCCTGCGCAGCTACTAAAATCCCAAAATGGCGGCAGCCCAGCAGAGGCAAGGAAACCGGTTCAGGGGCGTGGCCAGCCTGAGTCATTGCCGGTTCTCCGACCCATGGCCTGAATTCCACTCGCGGTTCAGCCGAACTGGGCCGAAACCAGGAGCAACTCCCCTCTGGGGAGGGGGTCTTTGTGCCCCTGGAGCAGCCAAAGGTCTCTTTGCCAGAGCAATTCCTTCCCATCTCCCCCCCGGGGGGACCACCGCGTGGGAGCCTCGATGGCGGAACCTTCTGGTGGAGATCCAGGATCCCGAGCGGGAGAGGAAGAAAGAAACCGAGGCATCCAGAGAGAAATCCGGCACAGGAACAGCTTTCGCACAAGGCCTCCCTTTGTTGTGGTTTGCATAATTTGGCCTGGTTCTGCTGAGATCAATTAGATTCAGATTGCGCAAAGGCCGCCCGCCTGGGAGAAGCCGTGTGTGTGCGTGTGTGTGTGTGTGTGTGTGTGTTTCTGGCTGCACAGCCCTCCGCTCTTCATTTCTGACTCCTCTCCAACGTGCAAATGCACATTTTTCCCTCGGAGGAACAGCACGCGTGCCCGATCAGTTTCTCAGGGAGCTGGTTTCACTAACAGAACAGCCAGTTAGAGCTGGTTTAGAAAAGAGGAGGCTCTGAGTTCTAGTCCTGCCTTAGGCATGAAAGCTGGCTGGGTGACTTTAGGCCAATCACTAGGAGGAGGTGAATTCTAGTTCCTCCTTAGCAATAGCAATAGCAGTAGACTTATATACCGCTTCATAGGGCTTTCAGCCCTCTCTAAGCGGTTTACAGAGAGTCAGCATATCGCCCCCAACAATCTGGGTCCTCATTTCACCCACCTCGGAAGGATGGAAGGCTGAGTCAACCCTGAGCCGGTGAGATTTGAACCGCTGAACTGCTGATCTAGCAGTAGCCTGCAGTGCTGCATTTAACCACTGCGCCACCTTAGGCATGAAAGCTGGCTGGGTGACTTTGGGCCAATCACCAGGAGACTGGGAGTTCTAGTCCCGCCTTAGGCATGAAAGTCAGGTGACTTTAGGCCAAACACCGGGAGATGGTGAGTTCTAGTTCTGTCTTAACCATGAAAGCCATCTGGGTGATTTTCAGCCAATCACCAGAAGATGGTGAGTTCTAGTTCCACTTTCAGGATGAAAGCTGGGAGACAGTGAGTTCTAGTTCCTCCTTAGGCGTGAAAGCCATCTGGGTGACTTTGAGCCATTCCCTCTCTCTCTAAGCCCAGCCCACCTCGCAGGGTTGTTGCTGAGGGGGAAAGAGGATAAGGAAAGGATATTAAGGATGCTCGTTGGCTTGAAAATAAAGCAATAAAGGCAGGATAAAAATCTAAAATAAATGAAATGATATCCTGCCGAGAGCCAGCTGAAAGGATGAGCTCCCCCCCCCCCCCATGAATGGGCCCAGGAGACGAGGGGTGGGGGACTTCTGGAGATTCCTCCTCACCTGCACCAGGTAGCTCTGACCAGTGGCGAAATCTCAATTGCTTTCCTATTGGTTCTGTGGGCATGGCTTGGTGGGCGTGGCTTTGAGGGGTCATGTGGCTGGGTGGGCGTGGTTATGTAGTCATGTAACTTGGGGGGGGGGTCAAAAGACAGAAACTCACCTTAACAATGTCCTGCTGGAGCAGGGTTGGACTAGATGACCTCCAGGTCCCTTCCAGCCCTGGATTATCCTCTGAAGCTGCGCCTAGTGCCAGGTTTGTAGTCCTCCCTTCCTCTCCTTTTTCTCTCTCTCCCTTCCTTTCTTTTTCTTTCTTTCTCTGTTTTTTTCTTTCTTTCTTCCTTTCTTTCTCATTTCTTTCTCCCTTCTTTCTTTCGCTCTTCTTTCTCTTTCTTTCTTCCTTTCTTTCTCGTTATTTCTCTTTCTTTCTTCTTTTCTTTCTTGTTATTTCTTTCTTTCTTCTTTCTCTTTCTTTCTTTCTTCTTTTCTTTCTCGTTATTTCTTTCTTTCTCTCTTCTTTCTTTTTCCTCTTTTCTTTCTTGTTATTTCTTTCTTTCTCCATTCTTTCTTTCTCTCTTCTTTCTCTTTCTTTCTTCTTTTCTTTCTCGTTATTTCTGTCTTTCTCCCTTCTTTCTTTCTCTCTTCTTTCTCTTTCTTTCTTTCTTTCTCAGCACCCCCACCCCCATTTTTGGCCTAGCACGCCTCAGGAAAGACTGCTGTGAGCAAAAATGGACACCCCTCCCCAATCCCCTTATTTCCAGAGAACCTGTAGTAAAAAATTACTTTAAAAGTTTTTTTAAAAAAGTTCCGAAGATCAGCTGTGCAACGTGCGATCCTGGGAACCCTTTTTTAAACTCCTGGCTCTCTCCTCTTGTGTTGCTGACCCACAGAGTTGGACCTCTTCCCCCTGCCCTACGGTCTGTCTGAGGACCAGTACCTCCATCTCCCAGATGAACCTTCTCTGGATCCAGAGGAGTCCTTGCCACCCTTCGGGCCCTTGGCCCTGGCAGAAACTCACCGCTACCAACAAGAGCCCAGCCGGCCAGATCTGCCAGCCCTGGAATCTGCACGGCCGGGCGTGGCCAGCCTGGAAGACCAGATCCAGAGACTGGAGGGGCTGGTGGAGGGGCTGGGAGCCATGCTGGATATGGTGAAGGAACAGGTGAGGACTGGATGGTACCAGTCAATTCTTTCTGATGGTGGTTCTGGAGGCGGAGCTGACTGACTTGAAAGCAGGTTGGCACTCCACCCCTCTAGCGCTGAGGGTGAGACCCATCGCGACAGAAGTGCCATTCGGAGGACTTACTTGGGCCAAGTATCCTGATTGCAGGAAAAACGATTTCAGCAACAGAGGAGTAGTAAATGTGTGGAACACCCTACCTGATCCTGTTGCTAGGTCCTCTAACCCCCCCCCATACCTTCGACCTTAAGCTGCCTACAGTAAGAGGTCCCTAAGGGGGTGCGCATGAGCGCACCAGTGTGCCCACCGTCCCTGTCCCACTGTCCCCACTGATATGTCCTCCTTTTATGTGTTCATGGCAATGTTTTGCTTATTTATATCCATTTACGTGCGCCATTGTGTTTTCCTACTTGTTTCCATGTACTTGTTGACAAATAAATAAATAAATAAATACAATAAATAAAATAAAATAAATAAAATAAATAAAATAAATAAAATAAATAAAATAAATACAATACAATAAATACAATAAATACAATAAATACAATAAATACAATAAATACAATAAATACAATAAATACAATAAAATAAATAAAATAATAAATAAAATAATAAATAAAATAAAGATTCATCCAAGAGTCCTGGATTCAGTTCAATTTAAATGCTACCTGTTTTCAAACTTTGGTGACCAAAGGTGCTTTTTAAAAAGCCAACTGGACTTGATTTTCTTTTGCTTTTCTCTTGAAGACGTTTCCCTTCTCATCTAAGAAGCTTCTTCAGTTCCGACTAAATGGTGGGGAAGGGAGGGCTTTACATTCCTTCCAGCCATCAGATCATTAGCAGTCTCTTTGGGAGTCATTGAGGCCGCTTGGCAGGAGGGATTGCTGAGTGGAGGAGGAGGATTGTGAGGTCCTTGTGGTCACTGAACTTGGTTGCTTTCTTGCAGACATTTCAAGACCAAGCTAGGGAACATTATCCGTGCTAGAAGGGAGTGGGGTTTCTCTTGGCTTATGTACAAGTGGCTTTGCCCAATCGGTGTGAGTGTTCTTAGTGATTCCTTGATCAAGTAGAAAAGCATGAGAAGATTCCTAGACGCCTGACAAATCAGTCATCACCGGGCACATAGAGATAAACAACAGCTACACACCATTCAAAAGAGACAGTCAAAAAGCTAAAAAGGAAACAGAAAGACCGAAACAGCTTTTCGCCAGCAAGCAACACCAGATAAACAGAGATTAACACCAAGATTAATACTAGACCAACAATCAAGTAGTAAACCATCCCAATCAAGGAAGTACCAAGTCAGAGAAGAGGTCAAAGAGCAAACAACTGCCTAATCAAAGAGACACCAAGAACGTGTCCACAAAGACTGAAACAGCCCATATGAACACAGAATGAACCCCACTTCTTTCGAGCACTGATGATGTTCCCTAGTTGGGTCGTGAAACGTCCCCAAGGAAACCACCAAGCTCAGAGACCAACAACAACCCCACTGTCGTCGTCGTCGTCCTCCTCCTCCTCCTCCTCCTCCTCCTCCTCCTCTCAACAAACCCCACTGCCTTGTGGCACTGACAACGTTACCTAGTTGGGTCGTGAAACGTTGCCAAGAAAACCACCGAGCTCAGAGACCACCAAGGATGCCACAGTTCAACCCAAAATATTCCCTTCTATTGGTGATTCTACCCTGACCTAGTGGGATCTTGCCATGGATCGCTAACCACAGAGCAATCGGCGAGGAAGGCTTTGATAACCCTCCTCTGTTTATTTTTCCAAAGGGTCCGTCCATGGAATTTGCACATCGTTGTGCCCTTTAACCATGAGGACTAGGAACCTGTTCCCAAAAGAGTGGAGAAGCAGCCTTGCCACCTTAATAGTGGCACCTTAATTGGGTGGGGGGGGGGGGGGGATGACCCCCAATTGTGTGTTGACATACAATTCTGATTCTGCAACTCTTGTCTCCCTGCCCCTCCCCCACCCACCCCGTTCCCCAACAGAATTCCGACCTGCTGGGCCGCGTGAAGACCCTTGAACAATGCGAGTGTCGGCAGACAGCCTGCTTTGCAGATGGACGGCACTACGAGGAGGGGGCTTCCTGGGACCAAGACCCCTGCACCTCCTGCGTGTGTGTGCAGGGCGAGGCCAAGTGCCAGCTGCAGCCCAACTGGATGCACTGTGGGGGTGAGGAAATGCCCGGGGCTCGAGACTCACCATGCCAACCTCCCTTGGAAGGTTCGGGTCCAGGGAAGCCGGGGGGGGCATGGGATGGATGGAGGCCGTGCCCCCTTTCAGCTCTTGCCAAGATTGTCAGAGTTTGTTGCATCAGTTCAAATCCAGAAACAGACACAGGTAACATATGTAGCTGCGTTCATTAACTTCCTTACATACATAAGAACAGGTGAATCAATGTACAATACCAACAGGTGGTTCTTCCGAGTAAACACAAGGCAGGAGAGTTACAGGCAAACACAAGCAGTTGGTTTCATTTTCAGCAGACGAGCCCAGACAGACTGATAGTTTACTTCTCAGAGCAGCAGACTGCTTAAGTTTCTGTCTTGATTCCCTGCACAGATCTGTTTAAGCTGACTTAGTTGCTATGCCTATTCATTGGCTGACCTTCTTTCCGTGTCTCTCCCAGATCTTTAACAAAGATCAATCTAGAATTCAAGAGCGCGTGATCTACAGAGTGGGTTTCTGGATTTTCCACCATTCAGGAGTGTCCACAGAGATGGGGGAGGTGAAAAACTTCAAGAAGGCGGCCTCAGGTCTGCTTGATGCCACCATCTTGATGTTTTCGACCTCAAAGTCTTGGTCCACAATCCCGAGGCACATATCCTCTTTGCCCTGCATTGCCCCTGTTGCCCTTCTCCCTTTGACCGCTGCTCCGCAGGCAGAAATCCAACTGGTGCGCTTCCCACCCACCCCCACCCCCCGTTCTCCCTGCAGGCTGCGCCGACGGCAGAAAAGATGGCGAGAGCTGGAAGCCGGATCCTTGTCGGAGATGCCGGTGTGAGGTGAGTGGCCGTGCGGCCGTGGCAAGAACGGATGCCAACTTCCTGATTTGGAAAAACGGTGCCCTTCCCTTGGCAGGAAAGGTAGCAAAAAAAATTTTCCCATGGAATTTGGGTCCCTTTGCAACCCACCCAGGATGGCAGAGTGACTTGTGAAGTGGAGGATTGTCCACCCGTCCCGTGCCAGCATCCTGCCACCCCCGAGGACAGGTGTTGCCCCGAATGCGGGGGTTGCATGTACAAAGGACACCTGCTGAAGGACGGAGATGGCTTCCTGGAGGATCCGTGCAGCCACTGCACCTGTGAGGTGGGTGTGGGGGCAGGCCCCGTGCTGGCCTACTCACTCGCAGGTACGCACGCGTAATTTGCCTTCGGAAGTTGTGGGAGCTTCGTCCCTGGAGGCTTTCAAGAAGAGACTGGACTGCCTTCCGTCCGAAATGGGGTAGGCTCTCCTGCTCGAGCAGGGGGTTGGGCTAGATGACCTACAAGGTCCCTTCCAACTCTGTTAATCTGTAGTGAAGATTTAGTGGGTTTTATTATTATTCCCCAGCAATAGTGGACAATCTCTTAAACATGAGCCAGCCGTGTGCAGCAGCTGCCAAAAAAGCCAACACAGTTCTAGGCTGCATCAACAGAGGGAGAGAATCAAGATCACGTGAAGTGTTGATACCACTTTACAAGGCCTTAGTAAGGCCACACTTGGAATATTTGCATCCAGTTTTGGTCGCCACGATGTAGAAAAGATGTGGAGACTCTAGAAAGAGTGCAGAGAAGAGCAAGAAAGATAATTAGGGGACTAGAGACTAAAACATACGAAGAACGGTTGCAGGAACTGGGAATGTCTAGTTTAATGAAAAGAAGGACCAGGGGAGACATGATAGCAGTCTTCCAATATCTCAGGGGTTGCCCCAAAGAAGAGGGAGTCAAAATATTCTCCAAGGCACCTGAGGGCAGGACAAGAAGCAATGGGTGGAAACTAATCAAGGAGAGAAGCAACCTAGAACTGAGGATAAATTTCCTGACAGTGAGAACAATTGATCAGTGGAACAACTTCCCTCCAGAAGTTGTGAATGCTCCATCACTGGAGGCTTTTAAGAAGATGCTGGATAGCCATTTGTCTGAAATGCTCTAGGGTTTCCTGCCTAAGCAGGGGGTTGGACTAGAAGACCTCCAAGGTCCCTCCCAACTCTGTTATTCTGTTGTATTCTAAATTCCCTTCATCAAAAACCCAGGAGTGTCCCCATGAAATCCAGCCAAAAGCAGACCAAGGCTCGTCCACAGAGCAATGGCCACTAGATACTCGCCACTTGTAAGATCCGTGTAAGTTTCCCAAACAAGATAGCCCCCCGGGGGCAAAATAATATCCATAACGTAAGAGGCTTCACGAGGCACGATCCAGGAATCACCGCGACCAGGATCCATGCAGCTAGGAAACACCCTCATTGGGAATTGGAAATGCCAGGCCCGATGCCCCCACCCCACCCAGGGATGCCAGGGAAGAGAGGCCTTACCCCCTCCCTCCCCCCAAGTGCCACTGAGG